>NC_133769.1:302790582-302905098 GCF_003597395.2 Chelonoidis abingdonii | reverse complement strand
CTCCTTTCAGGTGCCCCCTCCAGGACCATGTACATGCCACAGCTTCCACATCCGGTCATCCTCAGTGTGTCTCTCCCTGCTGCCTCTGTCTCAGTCATGGCCTTCCAACTCTGTGCCTGGCAGTCCACGCCACACACTGCACCACAGGCCCCCCAACAGGCACTGGGCTGCTGGCAGCACCCTGCCCCCTCCCTTTTCTGGCTTCTTGGTTCCTCTGCCTTGGTCTCCCCTGCAACCTCCCCCTGGAAACTCCCACTGAAACTCCCCTGTTAGCAGCTCTGGTTGCTGGCTCCTGTGCCACTGCAGCTGTCTGTGCCGCTGCCTGAGTGCCTGGCTACTTATATAGGACCCCTAATCAGGTAAGCCGCGCCCCCAACTCAGGGCTCAGCCTCTCTCCCAGCACACGGCCCCTAACAGCCTTCACACACACTCACACTCCAGGGGAGGTGCACGGGGGCAGCAGGTGGGGCTGGTGGAGATACCTGGCCCCAAACCTTGGTGGAGCTGGGCCCCCAGGCTCTGAATATTCCTGGAGCAGGGGACCACAGGCCCATTTAACTCGCAGCCCCTGCTCCCTCCACTCCCCTTCATTCATCCTCTTATTTTTCTTGAGCATCTTTTCCTTCCCCCACCATAAATATTACCTCAGGCTTTCAGGGCCTAATATGTTGCTACAGATGCTCCACGGAAAGTTAGACAAACTACTATTCACCATAATCTCTGAGGATAAATTTGAAGTAACTGGATATCCAGATGAGAGAGAGAAAAAAGCATGTAGAAGCAACCGAACCATACATTTTTGAGCTGGAAAATATGTAACACGTACATGAAGCCTTTCCCATTTGTGTAAGTAAAGTTTTATTACTTGAAAATAAAGGGTATACTGAAATCTACAGCTATTGGGTAGTCCTGATGGGAAGAAAGGACAGAATAATGCTTTTAAGGGTAGTTGGTTGTGTGACCTACAGACTAGGGCACCAGAGTGGGAGCTCTGAGACTATTCAGGATTCTATTTCAGGCTCTGCCTTGGCATGCTGTGAAATTTGGTGCAAGGCACTGAAGGTAAAGATTTCAGACGTGCTTTGACTTCAGCACCTAAGTGAGTGAAGGCCAGATTTTCAAAGTTATTTAGGCTCCTAAAGATGCAGATAGGTGCCTAGTAGGATTTTCAAAAGCACCTAAGCAGGTTCGGTGCCTAACTTACATTGGAAGTCAATAGGATTTAAGTACCTAACTACCATTATTAATCTGCTCCTTAGGTGCTTTTGAAGTTTTACCTTAAATCTCAATAAGTATTAGACTGGAAGTCAATAAGTATTAGACTGCTAAGTTACTTTTGAAAATGAGACTTAGGCTTCTAGGTCAATTAAGTGCATTTGAATATTTTACCCATTTAAAAAAACCTCACTGTCCCTCAGCTTCCAGTGTGTGAAATATGGATTCTAATGCTTACACAACTTCATAAAGCACACTGAGATGCACGGAAAAGTGCTGCATTGCATATCTGTGTTTCAAATTATTTCCCCTGACGTACAGCATTAGTTTGTGGCATTCAGTGTTATTCCTTTGTAAGTAGAGTTGAGAAAAGTGGTTACAAAGAGATGTGCTTGATTTGTTTTACACTTATGGCTCCATTGGCTTCCAGCCATACATTTATAATTGCTGTGTATTCTAGTTGTGTGGCGGAGCACATTCTTTGGACCCCTACTCTCTCAAAAAGCTGCTTTTCATAGATTCATAGACTTTAGGACTGGAAGGGACCTCAAGAGGTCATCGAGTCCAGTCCCCTGCCCTCATGGCAGGACCAAATACTGTCTAGACCATCCCAGATGGGCATTTATCTAACCTACTCTTAAAAATCTCTGGAGATGGGGATTCCACAACCTCCCTAGGCAATTTATTCTAGTGTTTAACTACCCTGACAGTTAGGAACTTTCCTGATGCCCAACCTAAATCTCCCTTGCTGCAGTTTAAGCCCATTGCCTCCTGTTCTATTATTAGAGGCTAAGGTGAACAAGTTTTCTCCCTCCTCCTGATGACACGCTTTTAGATACCTGAAAACTGCTATCATGTCCCTTCTGTCTTCTTTTCCAAACTAAATGAACCCAATTCTTTCAGCCCTTCTTCATAGGTCATGTTCTCAAGACCTTTAATATTTTCTAATTAGAAAATACCAATTTGACTCCTGTTTCTCAAAGATGTTTTGGCCAAATTCTCGTAGTGTTTCCAGTCTTTGATGAAAAAGAAAACCAATTGATTCACTAGAGTCAGTTCATAAAAATTGAAATTTGTTAAGCATGGCATTATAATTTCAAATGGAGCAGGACCATGCTATATTATAAAATGATGCCCATTCTATTGGGTTGTACAAACCACAGTGGAGACAGTAGTGCAGGAATAACTTCAATAAGTTCATCTGTATATAATATCCTTAATGCACTTTTCCCCACTGCAATATGTTATACTGAGTGTCTTTGATAAGTTAAACAGAAAAGAAGGGCTATATGAAGAAATTTATAAAGAGGAAGGAACTTATTGAGAGAATCATAGAATATAAGGATTGGAAGGGACCTCAGCAGGTCATCTAGTCCAACCCCCTGCTCAAAGCAGGACCAATTCCCAACTAAATCATTGCAGCCAGGGCTTTGTCAAGCCTGACCTTAAAAACCTCTAAGGAAGGAGATTCCACCACTTCCTTGGGTAACCCATTCCGGTGCTTCACCATTCTCCTATTGAAAAAGTTTTTCCTAATATCCAGCCTAAACCTCCCCCACTGCAGCTTGAGACCATTACTCCTTGTTCTGTCATCTGCTCCCACTGAGAACAGTCTAGATCCATCCTCTTTGGAGACCACTTTCAGGTAGCTGAAAGCAAATCCCCCCTCATTCTTCTCTTCTGCAGACTAAACCCCAGTTCCCTCAGCCTCTCCTCATAAGTCATGTGCTCCAGTCCCCTAATCATTTTTGTTGCCCTCCGCCGGACTCTTTCCAATTTTTCCACATCCTTCTTGTAGCATGGGGCCCAAAACTGGACACAGTACTCCAGATGAGGCTTCAATGTCGAATAGATGGGAATGATCACGTCCCTTGATCTGCTGACAGCGTCCCTACTTATACAGCCCAAAATGCCATTAGCCTTCTTGGCAACAAGGGCACACTGTCGACTCATATCCAGCTTCTCGTCCACTGTAACCCCTGGGTCCTTTTCTGCAGAACTGCTGCCTAACCATTCAGTCCCTAGTCTATAGCAGTGCATGGGATTCTTCTGTCCTAAGTGCAGGACTCTGCACTTTCCTTGCTGAACTTCATCAGGTTTCTTTTGGCCCAATCCTCTAATTTGTCTAGGTCCCTCTGTATCCTATTTCTACCCTCCGGCATATCTACCACTCCTCCAAGTTTAGTGTCATCTGCAAACTTGCAGAGAGTGCAGTCCACGCCATCCTCCAGATCATTAATGAAGATATTGAACAAAACCGGCCCCAGCACTGACCCTTGGAGCACTCCATTTGATACCAGCTGCCAACTAGACATGGAGCCATTGATCACTACCCATTATGCCTGATGGGCTAGCCAGTTTTCTATCCACCTTATAGTCCATCCATCCATCCCATACTACTTTAACTTGCCAGCAACAATACTGTGGGAAATCGTATCAAAAGCTTTGCTAAAGTCAAGGAAACAACACATCCACTGCTTTCCCCTCCTCCGCAGACCCAATTATCTCCTCATAGAAGGAAACCAGGTTAGTCAGGCATGACTTGCCCTTGGTGAATCAATGCTCACTGTTCCTGGTCACTTTCCTCTCCTCTAAGTGCTTCAGAATTGATTCCTTGAGGAACTGTTTTATGATTTTTCCAGGGACTGAAGTGAGGCTGACTGGCCTGTAGTTCCCTCGATCCTCCTCCTTCTCGTTTTTAAAGATGGGCACTACATTAGCCTTTTTCCAGTCATCCGGGACCTTGCCCGGTCTCCATGAGTTTTTAAAGATATGGCTGATGGCTCTGCAATCACATCCTCCAACTCCTTTAGCATCCTTGGATGCAGCGCCTCTGGCCTCATGGATTTGTGCTCATCAAGCTTTTCTAAATAGTCCCAAACCACTTCTTTCTCCACATCCTTTGTCACTAGGTTGCCACCCTCATTCAGTAAGGGGCCCACACTTTCCTTGACTTTCTTCTTGTTGCTAGCATACTTGAAGAAACCCTTCTTGTTACTCTTAACATCTTGCTAGCTGCAACTCCAAGTGTTATTTGGCCTTCCTGATATCACTCCTGCATGCCTGAGCAATATTTTTATAGTCCTCCCTGGTCATTTGTCCAATCTTCCACTTCTTGTAAGCTTCTTTGTGTTTAAGATCAGCAAGGATTCCACTGTTAAGCCAAGCTGGTCGCCTGCCATATTTACTATTCTTTATACACATCAGGATGGTTTGTTCCTGCAGCCTCAGTAAGGATTCTTCAAAATACAGCCAGCTCTCCTAGATCCTTTGCCCTCATGTTATTCTCCCAGGGAATCCTGCCCATCAGTTCCCTGAGGGAGTCAAAGTCTGCTTTTCTGAAGTCTTGGGTCTGTATACTGCTGCTCTCCTTTCTTCTTTGTGTCAGGATCCTGAACTCGACCATCTCATGGTCACTGCCTCCCAGGTTCCCATCCATTTTTGCTTCCCCTACTAATTTTTCCTGGTTTGTGACCAGCAGGTCAAGAAGAGCTCTGCCTCTGGTTGGTTCCTCCAGCACTTGCACCAGGAAATTGTCCCCTACACTTTCCAAAAACTTCCTGGATTGTCTGTGCACCGCTGTATTCCTCTCCCAGCAGATATCAGGGTGATTAAAGTCTCCCATAAGAACCAGAGCCTGTGATCTAGTAGTTTCTGTTGTTGCTGGAAGAAAGCCTCGTCCACCTCATTCCCCTGGTCTGGTGGTCTATAGCAGACTCCCACCACAACATAACCCTTGTTGCTCATACTTTTAAATTTAATCCAGAGGATTAAGAGAGGAAGGAATATACAGTGGTTAGGGCGCTAGTCTGGCACTTGGGGACTAGAGATCAATTCTTGCCCCACTACACACTTACTGTGGGCAAGTTACTTAGCTTCTCTGTATCTCAGTCCCCTATCTATAAAATGGGATAATAACACTTCCCCACCTCATGAGGGTGTTGTGGGGAAAAATGAATTAAAGATTATGAGGTGCTCAGATACTAGGGTAATGGAGGCCATATCAGTGCCATAGACAGAGGAAGGTATAAAAGGAAACAGTTCTGCACAAACAGAGCAACACAGTGCCAAAGAGCATCCCCTTGAAGTGCATTGAAAGAAGCCCAAGACCAGAGTGCTAGAAGCAGTGGGACAGAAGTGCAGGGAATAAGTATGGTTTGTGGTTATGGCACTAGAGACGGAGATCTGGGTCAGTTTCTACATCTGGTACCAATTTTTTGTGCAACTCTAAGTAAATCACAAGGGTCCAAATCCTCCACATCTGATCTGTGTTTTTATAGCACAGAGTGGTCTTAGCTGAGAATCCGACCCTTATTCTCTCCTTTCACAGGTTAATCCTCCCTTTGTCTGCCTTGTCCACTTGTGAACTTTGTGACATGGACTGTCTTCCATTATAGATATGCAGTACCACTAGACATTACTGTAATGCAAATAATAGTCAGATGGAAGTTGTCACAGAAATAAGACAATTTTGAATCTGGTAATAAATTGATAGTAAAGATGATGGAAAGTAGGGTGATATGATTCCATTTCTTAGAGCTAACTAGTCTGGCTGTAGCTTTCTGGACCCTCTCCCAGTGCTGTGAAAGTGGTAAGATGTATATGCATATACATGAATGGGATGGAAACTTAGAGTCAAGGGGAAGCACAAGGGATTTAGTCTTGAGAGAAAACTTAAGGTCTGAGTTAAGGAGAATGGTATGTGACCCAAAAACAATACAGTGGATCTTTACTGGAGATTACCATAGTATTTAATAGTATGGAGCCAAAATATGGGAGAAAAAAACACTTTGTTTCTTTCCAGTTACTCTAGAATTGTAGTAGATTTCTTCAGTTTTACCTTTGTTGTAAACATTGGCTACATGTCTAGACAATATTTTTTTTTCTGGACTCTAGAGTTAGGCTAATTCCAATACTTTTTCACTAGCAAAATTAAGCAGTTCATTTCACAGCATTTGCCTGTTATGTAACTAATTATTTTATCAAAGCCTCTAGCATTGCCAATACAGTAGTTGAACAAACAAATAATCTCCTTTTCAAGTTTAAAGTCAATTTGCCCAATGCAGTTTCTTTTCAAAAGAGACACACTTTGTTTTGTTCTGATTAACATTTGCAAGCTGTTGATATCAGGACTGGTTATGAGAAACAGAAAGAGCTTAATATCACTGAATCAGAAATATTTATTATGAAAGGACTTTGCAGTCTCTATAACAGAACATTGTTAACATGCAAACAGAGAAAGGCAGGCTTGCATTATTAAAGAGAACAACAACAAGAGGGAAAGTTAATTTGTATCATAACCAGGTCACTGCGCTAATCATGATTTCAGACCCATGTAACCTGAACTCCTGCTTTATTGGCCTGGTAATTGTTTCTGCTCGTGCAATAGACAGAACAATAAAATGAATCTAGAAATTTGATCAGTCCAGGAGTGATGCTAACTACTTGCTGTCTACACAATTAAATAATTCAATGTAATTTCAGATACTCTAGTTTCCAGAATGCTTTGGTCAGTGATAAGATAATATTAACCCCTGTACAAAAATAGATGACTGCTTTCTGTGAAGCGATGCTATACCAATCATAAATGTATTAATTCATTTCTTACTTGTTGCACATTTACCTGAGAGGCACTGTACATATTAGACTTGCTTTGGAAATAATGAGAGTGCTTGTTGTCAGAAAGTTGTTGGACTTTTGCACAGCCCACAAATGTATTACAGAATAGATATGTTCACAATTTGGCCTAGTTATAATTCATAACTAGTAAAGGGTGAAAGAAATGCTGAGTTCCCAAATTACCCAGTAAAAACACATTGAAGAAGGTTACATTTATCTATATGGATACATCTTATTTTCTTTTAGATATAAAAATGCAATTTTGTTGTCATGGAAATTGTAAAACTGTCTGGCAAGTCTTTATGAACCTCACAGACTAGATTAATTTAGGTGAATAGAAAACTCCATTATATTATTCATCACTATTGATAAATTCATACCAAGATTAGTAAAAGTATAATAATGTAAATGATGATTTTATTTGAAAATAACCCTTCTCACAATGCACTTTGTTGCTACAAAAACTAGTTCTATACAATACCTTCATTAGGACTTTAATACCGGTATGTCATACATAGGCAAGACAACATTTTTGCTCACTCTCTTTCTTGCACAATTAATTTGTCTTCCATTTGTGTCAAAGGACCAGATCCTGGTCCCACTGAAGTTAGTGACAAAGCTTCTATTGACTTTAGTGGGTCTAGAATTTTGAGTGAAATCCTGACTCCTTTGAAGTCAATGGATAATCCTAGATAAACTTAGGTAAAAATATGGTCTAAACAGCTAACAAGAGAGACCCATAAGAAGGCCTTAAACCAAAAAACATCCAATGGTGTTTATGGGAGGCCTTGGCACCATCATATTTAATGTAGCTGTATGGCCTACAGACACTAGAGGTCACAATAAACAATGCACCCTGGCTTAGAGCAAAATGGAGCATGGCGAGCAGTAATCTTTCTGGGTCATGTTGACAAGTTAAAAATGAGGCAGCTGTGATCTGCTCCTTTTTATACAAATCAGCTGCAGCCTGAGATTATGGGCAAACCATCACCACAATTTTCATCAGGGTAAAGTTCAGACTATCTGAATACAGTAACTCCTCACTTAAAGTCATCCCGCTTAATGTTGTTTCATTGTTAGTTGCTAATCAATTAGGGAGCATGCTCATTTAAAGTTGTGCAATGCTCCACTCTTACATTGTTTGTCTGCCTGCTTCCTCCACAGTTGGCAGCCTCCCTATGGCCCACATCCCCAGTGCCTTCCGCCAGCTGGCAGACTCTGTAGATCAGCGCCTTCCCCCTCCCCCACCTCCTGCCTGGGGCAATCAGTTGGCTTGAGATATTTTGGAGACAGAAGGGAGGGGGAAGGAGCGAGGACTCAGTGCGCAGACTCCCTCTTCCTCCTGCCGGCAGCAATCCGCTGGCTTGTGTCATTCGGGAGGCAGGGGGAGCCAGCTGATTGCCCTGGGCAGGAGAAGCAAGGACCTGGCACACCTCCACTCCCTCTCCTGGCAGCAGCAATCAGCTGGCTTGAGGCATTTTGGAGGCAGGGGGAAGGAATGAGGACTCAGCGTGCAGGCTCCCCCTACCTCCTGAATGCGGCAAGCCAGCGAATTGCCCCAGGCAGAAGGGAAGGAGGAGGAGTAGCGAGGACTCGGCATGCCTCCCCCTCCCTCCCCTACGCGACAATCAGCTGCCTTGGAATTTAGAAGAGAGGGGAAGGAGAGAGGAGGAGCCAGATGCAGCTAATGAAGTAAAGGGGGAGATGGGGTGAGGAGAGATGGGTCAAGAATGTGGGCTTGGAGGGAAGAAGTGGAGTCGGCAGGCTGAAGGTTGAACCCCCCACCTCTGTTTCCTGCAGAGTAGGGGAAGCTGCCCTGGAACTTAACCCTCTCCTATTTACATTTACAATCCAATTCTTATGGGGAAATTGGATTCTCTTAACATCGTTTCACTTAGTCACATTTTTCAGGAATATAACTACAACGTTAAGTGAGGAGTTACTGTAGCTGATGTGCTCTCTGGATCAGAATTGCAGATGTCTAGGCTAATTAACATTGTAGCTGGTTGAGTCAGAAATTCTGCCCAACTTTTTGGGTTCAGGGATTCCTAACTGGCTAGAGACATTGGGTAAAGAAAGGCAATGCTTGTAGGCCATCTAGCTAACTTTTAAAAGTATAGAGCAACTAACTTTATAAAGTAAGTCTCCAAAATAGCCATTCCTTCCCCTAAAACTGAGTTTAACCCCCCATTACAATCCTTTATTGTTCACCATCATTCTACTCCATTAGATACCTACTTCTACTGATGCAGTATTTGAAGGATGTCATTGTGCTGACAATGGATTGAGATGGTGGATTATTACAGCAGGAAACGTTAAGAAGATTTGGTTTTGAATTATTTGTGTTCTTTTCAAGGCTGCAAATTAGCATATTTTGGGAGATTTTCCTTTTTTATTCTTCCTTCCCCTTCTGAAAGTGAATATAGTGCTTGAACATAGTCACAGATTGACAGCATTAGAAATTCTGCCTATTTAAATTCCCTCAGCAGTTGGAGCTGGACATGGCACTTATCACACCTGTTCTAAAATGTTGTACAGTCTTGCAGTGTGCTATTAACCAGCTGTCACTCTACTTCAGGAGTCTGCAACCTCTGGCACGGGGCTCATCAGGGTAAGCACCCTGGTGGGCTGGGCTAGTTTGTTTACCTGCCGCGTCTGCAGGTTTGGCTGAGCGTGGCTCCCACTGGCTGTGGTTCACCGTCCCAGGACAATGAGGGCAGTGGGAAGTGGCACAGGCGAGGGATATGCTGGACGCAGCTTCCCACCACCTCCATTGGCCTGGGATGGCAAATGGCGGCCAGTGGGAGCCGTGATCGGCCAAACCTGAGGACGCTACAGGTAAATAAACTGGCTCAGCCCACCAGGGTGCTTACCCTGATGAGCGGCATGCCAGAGGTTGCCAACCCCTGCTCTACTTTCTAAGTAATTCAAAGTAGAGCAAACTAGCCTAAAGTGTCAAATATGGTAAAACAATGGACATATTTAGGACATGCTTTAAAGATGCCATTAACATAAGTTCCATATCAAGTGATCATATGGACACCCCGTGGGAAGAGGAAAAAGAGGATGACCTAGAGAAATTTTACACAGAACAACGGAGAAAGAAGCCAAATCCATCAACATGACACTCAAAAGCCTGAAAAGACCAGCACAAGACTGAAATGGAAAAAATTGATGGATGCCCTGTGCACCTGAGGGTGTGGGAGGATAAAAATAAAGGAAGACGATGTTCTATTTTGGAGGAGGCTGAACTTCAGTGGTGTGTAACTGATTCCCATATAGAAGGTAGGAAGAGACTTGGGATCCTGCAGAATTTAGCATTGATGATGTTGTCATTAATTAGATCCAATCCTGTAGTATTCACTAAGAGAAAATCCCATTTTAAGTCCACTGCAGGGATGCATAAAGATACCATAGTATACAGCATTACCTAGATTGTATACATTGCCTTTGCATGAAGAGGGCACTAATGTCTTCTTCCCTAGCTAGGGTAAGGCTAGCTAAGCTATTTCTCACCCACCGATGCAATAAAGAAAAGCAAGCTGTAAAAAAATCCAAAGCAACACTTTTTCACCCACCTCTGACCCCCAAAAAACCCTCTTCAATGTTCTTCCCTATTGGCATTTGATTAGCTGAAACTTTACTTTTTCCACCGGTAACAGCTATTATGTAAGTTTTTTTAAAGAGTTGTGACATTTTGAATTATATTGAGTAAAACAATAAGTATCTATTTGATATTTGATTTAGATTTATTGTGGAGAAGAGGAATAGATATAATAAAACCAGATTACCTCTAACATTAAGAGAATGCAAATTATTAGAGGAGAATAAAGACATCTATTTTCACATATGCTAAGCCAGTTTTCTAACTCATTGAGCTATGTGGGTGGGGAATTATATCTTCAGTGAGGCTCAATCCCTCACTAAAATTCACACACAGCAATATGGTTCTGCACTATAGTGTGCTCAGACTAGTGACTAAAGGCCATAGCTTGCCCCACAACATACTTACCTTATAACAGATACATGTGGTATGAACCTGTAACCCAGGGATTGACAACCTTTGGCATGCAGCTCACCAGAGTAAGTCCCCTGGTGCGCTGGCCCGGTTTGTTTACCTGCCGTGTCCGCAGGTTCAGCTGATCGTGGCTTCCACTGGCCGTGGTTTGCCATCCCAGGCCAATGGGGGTGGCGGGAAGCAGTGGCCAGCACATCCTTCACCAGTGCAGCTTCCCACAGCCTCCATTGTCCTGGGATGGCGAACCACAACCAGTGGGAGCCGTGATTGGCTGAACCTGTAGATGCGGTAGGTAAATAAACTGGCCCAGCCCACCAGGATGCTTACCCTGGTGGGCTGCGGGCCAAAGGTTGCCAATCCCTGCTGTAACTGAACTGCAAAAGAATCATATCTTCTGAGAATATACAAGTATTGAGACAAACGAGCAAGTGGTGGCTGAGACCGCTGCTACTGAACTGCTGCAGAGATAATAAGAATGAGGAAAGAGTAGAGGCCACTGGCTTTACCTAGGAGGAAGAGTCCACTGTAGTGAGGGCTATTCTAGAGGAATCCACAGGGTAGAAGCTAGGTTGAAAAGATGGAAAAAGTAGTGATTGTCAAATGAAAATTACTTCCTCTATTATGCTATGCAAAATAAGATTGAAAACTAATATGACATTAATAAAAGGCTTGTCAAATGGGAGCTGCAAAACAAATGCAGTTTTCTTTAATGATCCTCCATTATTTAGCATGCAACCCAATATGTGATAAATGAGCAACGGCGTCAGTCCGTAGGAAATTATCTTGTCATTAAATCTAGGAATTTCCACAATAAAACCAGCATAGATGGGTTCAGCTACTGAAGGAGACAGAGTTTAGATTTTTTTCTGTTACTAAAGTGATTGGAAAAATTGCCAAGAAAAATTGAGAGAAACTTTCAATAAGCAAATGTTGTTAGAGACAGCAACGGAGACGGGGTTTGCCTGCTTTAGGACTGAGTCTACATTTAAAAGCCACCGCTATTTTAGTATGAATTATTCAACAACAGAATTGACAGCACACTGTACAATATTTTAATAGAGTTTCTGATTCCTAATTCTAATAGGAGAGGAAGGTAAAGTTGGGATGGATAAACTGATCCTGACAAAAATGTGAACCACTCCCTGCTAAACTCTCCCAATTATATGTGAACAGAATGCTTTTTCTGTAGTGATGTGGAATGTTCAGATAAAGATTTCCTCCAATGAAAAGATGCCAAAACAGCCCCTACATATTTCCATTATCTTCTTCCAGCACAATTTCGTACCTGCTGGTAGGTCTCCTACCCAAGAAGATGTGCTGCCAAGTAGTGGAGGGGAGGATCTGATACTCCGTACCTTGGGGGAACACCCTACACCCCCATGTTCATCTTATAATATGATTGTGTGGTATCCAATGCAGTTTGTCATGTTGGGTATCTTCGGAAGGCTCATGATGCATTAAGCATAGCTGTTATAGTAATGTTATAGGTTGTAGTTTCATGTATATAGTTATGAGGATGAAAATATGTCTTCAAGGCTTAAAACAAGCCCAGGCAAAACTCTCCAGTAGCAGAGGGGCAGTTCACACCTCGTCAGGACATGTATGGGACAAACTCAGCCCAACCTTACAGGAACAAAGGACACTGGCCTAGGCAGCAACAAAGCATCTGTTGGACTCTCGAGTAAGTCACTCTCCTTCCTTTGGTCAGTTTGGGACTATGATGAGATAATGCTCACCTGACTCTGAAGTGGGGGGAAGGCAAAGCCAAGGGGGATGTTTATTTTAAACATAAAAGGGAGAGACGTTTGCCATGCTCTTTCACACTCCGTCTACAGACATCAAAACCAAGTGACTGAAGCGCTAATCAAAGGGGAGAGCATGGATGAAGGGCAACCAGCCAGCCTGTAGTAAGAAGCATCTAAGTTTGTAAAGACACTGAAAGTGTTAAGATCAGCTTAGAATGCATTTTGCTTTTATTTCATTTGATCAAGTCTGACTTGTTGTGCTTTGACTTATAATCACTAAAATCTTTTGTAGTTAAGTTTGTTTGTTTATTCTACCGGACAGTGCATTTGGTCTGAAGCATGTCAGAGACTCCCCTTGGGATTACAAGCCTGGTACATATCAATTTCTTTGTTAAATTGATGAACTCATAAGCTTTCAGCATCCAGCTAGCATAACTAGACATTGCAAGACGAAAGTTCCTAGGGTTGTGTCTGGGACCAGAAATATTGTCTAGTGTCATTCAGTTGCATAAACCAACCAGCAGCTGGCCAAAAGCGCTCACTCATGTAGCTGGGACCAGCTTACATGGCAGAGGCTGTGCATGAACAGCCCAGGAGTGGGGGTTCTCACAGCAGAGCAGTGTAAGACTGGTTCCCAGAGTCGAGGATTGGCGTGACCTAGCAGATCACCAGTCAAGATAACACCAAAGAGGAATGTCACAGAGGAATATATAGGCAATTAGGTAGTAGGGTCTTAGAGAATGCTAGGGGAAGATTTGATCCAGAATCAACACTGGATGAGGCTTATTTTTCTGATTCCAGTTCAAAGAGGAAATATCAGGTTAGATCAAGTGAGTTAAACACAGCATAAAGGGATGAGAAGAGCAGTTGGAGGCATTTTGCCTCAGTGGGCTTTTGTCTCCCCATTCAAGGAAGATGTCCACCAATGAGAATGCCTCATTCTGATGCTTTAAAAATCCTCCTTGCCATCTAGGAAGCTTGAGAGATGCTTCTCCCAGCAACTCAGAGAAGCTACAGAGGTCAAGGCTGGGAACAGAAGCTGCCTGCCTAGCTTGTGCTTGAAAGACCCATCCCAGCAGTGGGGACAGGGACAGAGAAAAAGAGGAGGAGGAGCTACTGGGCCAGAGGCTTGATTCAGATCCAAGGCAACCAACTGCAGACTCTGACTGCTTGTGCATGGCTGATATCACTCTGACTTGAACACTGAGAATGGACAGACAGTGTGGGGGCAAAGAGGTAAGGTTGAGTGCCAGCATCCAGCACAAGGAAACACAGCTCCTTAGTTACATCCTTCAGAGTAGGGAGAGAATTCCATTTTTCTTCTCAGACCCATGGCCCACCTGACCAGAAGCACCTAGCTTCATGGGGAGGTACTCCCTCAGCTAGCTGTCCCTGAAACTATTTGGCTGTTCAAAACACTGGGAAGGGAGTGAAGCCAGTCCCCCACCCAAACAATTACCAGCCACAAGCTGGCTCCAGAGGGTGAGGAATGTTTGGCAGTCTAACTCACTCATCAGGACTCCCTTGCTCTTGGAAGTCAACAGAAGGCCAGAGTTTGAGCCACCTGGGACCTGCTCCACCCAATGAGAAATCTGTCTTACAAAGGACCTCCTTACAAGTGAGTACTGGGAATAGTTCAACAGATGGGCAAGTGCTTAAAGAGAAGGAAGTTGTGGTCTGTTGGTGGACAGCCAGGTGAAGGGTTCCCTGGAGTGGAAGGGGTATGCAGCACCACCTCACACAGAAACAGTGGTCAGGCCCACACACTCCTTTAATCATTTTTCTTTACCAAATTACCTGTCTTCAAGCTGCCCTAAGGCACTCCAACACAAAGGACAGTGTGGGCACTGACCATCTGACTGCTACAGATAGATCAGGGATTGGCAACCTCTGGTACGCGGCTCGCCGGGCTAAGCACCCTGGCGGGCCACGACAGTTTGTTTACCTGCCGCATTCACAGGTTCGGTCAATCGCTGCTCCCACTGGCCGCGGTTCATCGCTTCAGGCCAATGGGGCTTGCAGGAAGCCACGGCCAGCACATCCCTCAGCCCGCTCCACTTCCTGCCACCCCCATTGGCCTGGATCAGCAAACCGCAGCCAGTGGGAGCCACAATTGGCTGAACCTGCAGACATGGCAGATAAACTAACTGGCCCGGCCCACCAGGGTGCTTACCCTGGCAAGCTGTGTGCCAGAGGTTGCTGACCACCGATTTAGTCATTAATTCATCTATTCCCTTTTATTCCCAGGACTTTTCCCTTACCCTAATTCCTGTCTTCTTCCTCCTTTTTTTAATTTAACTGTATCTTTGCCATTAATAAATAGTTAATTTAAAATTTGGTCTCTGATTCCTTTTAATTGGTAATTCCATAGAACCTGTATATTAATTTAGTTACCTGGCCACTCGGTGAAGACTCCCCGCCACCCATCCACCCACACACTCTCCATTTAGCTCCAGCAAAGTAAAGGATGACACATCAGCCCAAGAAAGCTGGGGCCCAGAGCCATGCAGGAGAGAAAAGCAAGTAGACTGTGCCATATTTGGGGATCAGGGCTTCCCCAGGAGTGGAACACAAATGGATGAAACAATATATATGTGGAAGAGTAGGTATCCTTTGCATTGCTTCATCAACTCAGGGTTTTGCCAGCCCACATTTCTCCTCTTTTGTGCCTGTGTATCTCTTAGCTAGGTCTGGGTACCCAGCAAACCGCCATCATATATCCCAATAGGGAAAGAGAAAAGGAAACATTCCCCATCAACATCAGAGAAAGGAATTGTCAAGGTGATGGGGCTAGTTTCATCTCTTAATTCCTCTCACTGGTTCCTGTGAGTGCACCCCCTCAGGTCTTGGGCCTTTACTTTCCTTGGGGCAGAATCCCACTATTGTCCCACTCTAAGATGGCACTCTGGGCTACACTGCCTTGTAGCTCAACTGTACTTAATCCTGCTGGTCTGACTGCATTCAGCATTTTCAGGATCTGGTGACAAGTAGTAAACACAGTGACCAGGCAGCTTTCTCAAATCAAAGTATGGTTTAATCTTAACCGTAGGAATAAAGCATAACATCAGAGAAAAAGGTTATCAAAACCAAAAAAGGTCTGCACACATATCTATCTGACCTAAGCCTTGACACCCTGTGAGAGCGCTCAGGAAGGCCACAATTCTTCAGACACCCTAGTTGGTGCCTGTCAGGCTGTTCCCCACAAACAGCTCCCTGACCCTTGCCTCTCCCAGAGAGAGAGAGAGAGAGAGTCCTTTTAAATCTAAGTCAGAATCTTTGTTCTTCTTGGTTTTGCAAGCTTTGACCTGTTGCCCAAAATCAGTGTGGGGAGCTCCTGGGAAGGTCAAGTCAATGTTCCCTGGGCCAATTTCCCTTCCATTGTATTGTAAAAATTCCCAAATGTTTGTTGACAGTTGTCTTCTCTCAAGTCATTGTATTGCCTTTCTACTTCTCTCCCCCCACCCCCCAACAGCCTGCTGTTAAACTAAACCAATACATGCATACAGTAAACATCCCTTACAATAGGGGTTCCAAAACTTGGTTTGCGGCTTGTTCAGGGTAAGCTCCTGGTGGGCTATGAGATGCTTTGTTTAGCTGAGCAGTCATCGGTACGACCACTCGCAGCTCCCAGTGGCTGCAGTTCACTGTTCCTGGCCACTGGAAGCTGCAAGTGGCCCCCCAGGGGCTTACCCTGAACAAGCCACGAACCAAGTTTGGGAACCCCTGCCTTACAACAATCAGACAAACATATAGTATTAAAAAAAATTATATAGCAGCCCTGCATCCTCCATGGCACCTTCATCTAACCTCAGACTGTCTCTTTCCATTTTAAAGTAATCTCCTTTACCTGTCTCTCTGCCTGGGGCTCATACTGGGCCGCCTAACAAAATTAAGGCCAGTGGTAGCCTATAACACAGTATAGAGTGAATTGTCTGTTAGAGAGACTACCAGTGAGTATGACAGTGACTAACAATAAAATAATTAAAAACTGTATTTCTAAGAGAGCTTATAAAATATTAAGGGTTATTATTATAATAGTTGAATGAAAAGGCCTAGGTTATGTTTGATGTCAATTTAAAATGATGATTTATCCATGATACATGGCATGCGGTGAGTTGGAGCAGAATTTTACCATATAACTATAGTCATCTATTTCCTTTCAAACTCCAGGGAATTATAAAAATATATCCACGCTGAAAATGCAAAGGAGGACCAGAGTATAATTGCAGACAATAGAGTATTAGATATTTCCTGGCAGCAGTAGTAGGATATTGAATTGCTGATCTCTAGAGTGCCAATTCAAAGCCAGTCCAGATCAGCAATGACTAAACCAGGGTTTGGCAACCTTTGGCACACAGCTCATCAGGGAAATACACTGGCAGGCCAGGACGGTTTCTTTACCTGCAGGTTTGGCTGATAGCAGCTCCCATTGGCCACGGTTCACCATTCCAGGGAAATGGGGGCTGCAGGAAGTGGTGGCCAGTACGTCCCTTGGCCCATGCCACTTCCCGCGGCCCCCTGTAACAGGTTAGGACTCATCACCTGGCACCTTCTGCTGGTAACTCTGGGAATTAGCTCAATTCCAGTGGAGCGCCCCCTCCTGGTGGTGTCCCGTCCATTGTTTTGCCCTCTGTTGGCCTCTCTGGACCCGCGTTGCTCCCTGCTCAGCGGCATCCTCTTCAAGGCCACTGCCCTCTGGCAATGTCCCTTAGTCCATCTGGACCCCCTTCCGGGGATCGATGATCAGCAGTCCGACATTCCAGCCACCATTTGCAACCACACACCCCAAAGTCTAATCCCTCTTGTCAGGGATTGGGCGTAGTCTATAATGTCCGCTCCCTACAGCTAACAGCTGGTGTACTGCAAGGAGGAAGAGGGGGACCCAGGCCCGCCTTTTTCGCTGGGTCCCGGCCCAGGGACCCTCTGGTGTCAGCCTCGCTGTCCTCTTTCTTTCCTCTCCTCTGTCTGTTTCCCTGGGCCACTTCCCCTACAGGCCCTTGCACCCTGTAGGCCCTTCCCTTCAGGGCCTGCAGCCTGGCAGCTATGGGCTAGAGCCTTCTAGCCTCACGGGGCCGGGCCGGGCCCAGCCCCTTGGAGACTGACCTTCCCCTGTCAAAAGCCTGGGATAGACTGACCACTCCTGCTCTGGGCAGCCTTTGTATATGGGTGAGCCTGGCCCTGATTGGTTCCCTCTAATCTGGGCCCTGATTGGCTCCCCATAAGGCCTTTTCTGATTGGCTACTGGGCTGCCCAGGCTCCCTGGCCTGCCACAGCCCATCCTCCCACGGAGTGGGGCAGTGTGCCTCAGTACACCCCCATTGACCTCAAGCGGTGGGAGCTGTGATCAGCTGAACCTGTGGATGCTGCAGGTAACAAACCGTCCCAGCCTGCCAGTGGATTTCCCTGACAGGCTGCATGCCAAATGTTGTCGATCCCTGGACTAAACATACTCTATTCTTAGGTTTCTTTCTATAACATCCTCCCTTATTAAGGTTATCTAGGCACAGATTGCTAAATCAGTTGCCACATCAAGGGCCTGTTAGACTTCTTAATGGTATTGAATGCCCCAATAGGCACAGCTGCCAGAACCCAGTACCCCATTCCATGAAACTTGGACTTGCTATGATCATCCATGCATTTATGACCTCCAGGCATAATTACAGCAACCTATTAAATTTAGGAATGAAGCCCCACAGTCTGAAAAAGTTCAGTTTTGCTTTGACAACGAAGACTGAGTGGTGACCTGATAACAGTTTTCAAATATGAAGACATCAAGAGGTGGAAAAGTCACCATTTCCCTTGGTGGTTTATTCCAGTGGTTAATTACCCTCACTGTAAAGAAATTGTGCCATTTTTCTAATTTTAATTTGTCTGGCTTTAATTTCCAGCCATTGGATCTGGGTAAAATGTGTAGTATTAAATTGTGTTCTCTGTTATGCTAGTGTAAATCCAGAGTAACTTCACTGACTTCTTTGTAATTTGACCCCGAACATGGTTTTATTTTCGAGACTGTCATGAATGATTATGCAGATTACTCTGATAGTAGCATCTTTTTCTTTTACTGGCTACATCACCCACCTCCAAGCCAGTATTAGGTCTCCCATCTGTTTATCTCATTTCTCCCATTATCCAGTTCCCAAACATCTGTCAGATGCTTCACTGCAACATATTTTTATCGTTTAACCTTCAGCTACATTTATCACTTGGACTGGGTTAAAATTAACATCCCTGGAGTGAAAATAATGAAACACCATGTCTCTGTGCATCAAGAAAGGGAAATCAGTTTTACCAAGAAGGCAAGAAAGAATAGACACAAACAGTGACCGTATCCTGTAGCGGTCCAGAGATATAGGAAGAACAACACTGATCGGATATTTATACTTTAAAGTTATTAAGCAGTAAAGTGGGGACCAAAAAAGATGAAAGAAATTAGCATACTTAGCCACATAACATTTCAGCCTTAGAGTATGTCTACTTTGCAATTAAAACCCCATGGCTGGTTCATGCCAGCTGACTTGAACTTGCATGACTCAGGCTCAGGGACTATTTAATTGCAATGTTGATGTTTGGACTTGGGCTGGAGCCCAGGCTTTAGGAACCTGTGAGGTCGGAGGGTCCTAGAGCTTGGCTGCAGCCTGAGTCTGAAAGTCTGCACCACAATTAAGCAGCCTCTTAGCCTGAGTCTGCAAGCATGAGTCAGCTGGCATAGACCAGCCGCGGGTATCTAATTGCAGTGTAGACATACCCTTAGAGAATAGAGGCTGTATCACTCCCTTCACTTCACACATGCTACAGATAACTTGCTACTGAAGTTAAGGTGTTTGTGATGGGGAAATAAGTCCCAGAAGAGGAAATACCTGGATCTAATTAAGGAAGACTTTGCTGAAAAGAGAAATAATCAATACCATAAGGAAGAATTGATTGTTCTTATGTCAAATGTAATGTATCTATTTTAGCCAGAGTACCAAGTGTGTTGTATTCAGAAGGCAACTGTTGTACTCTCAAAGAGCCTGGGAAATGTTTTTTATTTAACTGTTACATCAAGAACAGATGAAACCAGATTTAGTATTGTACTCAGAGAATACCTAAACTTTCTCCTTCTGTAGCCCTCTTCTTCTTGTCTGTGCATTTCCTGACAAACACTTAAAGATAGATCTACACAGAACAAAAAGCAAAAAAACAACCAAACAAAAAAACTGTGGCAGCAAGCCTCAAAGCCTGGGTCAGCTGAAACAGTAGGGTAGACCTTTGGGCTTGAGATGGAGCCATGCTCTGAGACCCTCCTGCCTTGCAGGTTACAGAGCCTGGGCTCCTTCCTGAACCTAAATATTTACACTGCTACTTTTAACATTACAGCACAAGTCCTGGAAGCCCAAGTCAGTTGACTTGGCCCTGAGGATATGTCTACACTGCAATGTAAGCCCAGGATTAGTAGCACTCAAGTTAGCAGATCCGGGGTTTGTTAATCTAGGGCAGGGATTGGCAACCTTTGGCATGTGGCTTGCCAGGGTAAGCGCCCTGTGGGCCGGGCTAGTTTATTTACCTGTCGTGTCAGCAGGTTCATCCGATCGCAGCTCCCACTGGCTGCAGTTTGCCATTCTAGGCCAATGGGGGCGTCAGGAAGTGCCACGGGCAAGGGATGTACTGGCCGCAGCTTCCCATCACCCCCATTGGCCTGGGACAGTGAACCACGGCCAGTGGGAGCTGCGATCAGCTGAACCTGCCGATGCGGCAGGTAAATAAACTGGCTTGGCCCGCCAGGGTGCTTACCCTGGCGAGCCGCATGCCAGAGGTTGCCAACTCCTGATCTAGGGCTTGAACATCTAGACTCATTTGTAACCCCAAGTTAGGCATTGTTGATTTCTGGGTCCCAAGCTGGGCCTTCAGAGTCTATACAGCATTATGTGAGCCTGAGTCCAACCAGACATATCCCAGACTTCCTAGTGCCTTCTCAAAATGTGGCCTCCCTAGCCCTTTGTTCATGATGCAGTGTGGAAACCTTGACTGTCCACCAAATTTGACTTTTCAGAGGACAAACATTGGCCTGTGGGATTGTGGAATACTTTTGGCGAACTCTTAGAGTATGAGTTCAGTGGAGCTTTGTTTAGATTGCAAAGTAATCTGGTTTGAACCTTTGGGTCCCAGCTCAACTCAGGCTTGGCAATTCCACCCCTGTAGGGTCCTGAAATCCTGGGTTCAAGGCCTGGGTTAGCACAATTTGAGTGTAGGTGGAAGGAGAGTTAAGCTTCAGCCTGAGTTTGAACCCTGGTCTTATGATGCAGTGCAAACATACTTGCTGCCTTAGGTCTAGTTTTGCTGTGTTGGCATACTCATGGTACCAAAGGATGGCACTATGCCATAGCAAACATGTTGCATTCTTCTTTATTCTGCAGCATTTTAATTACACAACTCTTGTGAATCGTATTGTATTGATATTTTGGTTAAAGCCCCAGCTTCTGGAATCTTGTTACTATGTTAAAATCTCAGCCTTCATTTTGAATAAAAGCCATTATGGCTGCAGGGAAAACTTAAAAAATGTGACCTAAATGTACTCTCAAAGCTCAAAAATTAGGAGACAAAAAAAATCTCTGGATTTTAAAATCAGACTCATGATTTTGGGCACCTAATATATGGTTTATGAATATGTGGGGTTGGCAATAGTAGGTCCTTGACAAATCAAAATGTCATGACTATAGAAGGCTCTGGTAGTTACATATTAGATCATTACTTCCTGTTTTTACCCTTAAATCTCCCCTCTGAAAGTCAAAGCTGCAAAGGGCAACAATCAGTCTGCAGTCATTAATATCAGTTAGGTTTTATGGTACTCAAAAACCTGGACCTGCTTCAGGTATACTACTGAGTTCCTGATTTGTCTTCTCATCTTTCATATCAGCTCTTTCTCTTGGGGTGTAATATCCATGATAGTATATTACATTTTTAATGGTAATATTTTTATATTTCTCAGAATTTAATAAAGCCTTTAAGGTGTCTTTCTGACTCTTTTTGAACTTAGACCCATTTGACAGGCATAGTATACAGGATCTAGCAGCATTTTCTTTGATCAGTATTACAGCAGGTCTCACTTACCTTATTCTCGTACTTGTACCTGCTGAAGAATATTCAGGTTTACTGACCTGTTGTAATATCTTTAATGCATCTGTTTATGAGCTATCTGCTTCTTCTCAATGGAGTACCTGTTTGGCTTAAGAAAGCCAGATGCAATTGACTATCTTTTAAAAAAATATGTACGTATGTATGTATGTATTTATTTATAATTGGATGCAGATTCCAGGTTAGCTTCTAGGATATATTTCTGTATGTATAGTCAAGAAGGATCTTCATAACTCTCTTTTAATGTCTGGAATATTTTTGAGTTTGACCTGTTCATTCTGCAGGTCCTTTTGTCCTTGGGTACTTTAGACTGGATGTAATATGATCAGAGAAACCTAATGCTTTGTAAAAGTTTCAAATTTTGCACTAGTTTCTTGTAGACCATTATCTGAAAACACTTGCTAAGGAATTTCATGTCTTCAAATGTTTCACTCAGGTCATCTTGTAGAACACTCAACTCAGAGCACTCTGAGCATAAGTCAATGACCTCTGAATTGTCTTTGCCTTTAAAGTAAAAGTGAAGTTGATACATTTCACAAAGATCTTTCTTGTACTTGCTGAAGATATAATGATTCTATAAACTGTTGTGTTCAATATGTTTGACACAGAACATTTTAGAACCATATAAGGAATTTGTGTGTTTCTGTCAGGCTGATAAAGAATTTCTCTGGCTCCTCTTTTGCATATTTCCATATCAAAATGTCCGCTGGCATTGCAACATAGCATTTTGTTCCTTGTCCTGTATGGAATCATAATCTCTTCCTCTAAGAATTGCATCCCTAGCCCAGTGTAATCTATCTAGACCAGTGAAGATGGAATAGCAATGAGACTCCATTCTTTGCCTCTGTGCATCTACGATGTATCATTTTTCTTGAAGATTTGTGGGTATCAGCATTCTCATAAACAGCAGGTATACGAAAAAATGTGACACGTGGCAAATAAGGTCTCCAATCCACTTCACTGGTATTGTTACCCCAGTTATTTGCTGATTTGTGAACATTCCAGTCAGAAAGTTTTCAGGAACAAGGGTGCTCAGAGAAAACAAAGCAGTTGGCTCAGGCAAATGTGTATGAGAGTGTTCCCAGCAGACTTGCTCTTGTAGCTATTTACCTGGGTTGGGAGTTTGGAAGGAGAAAGGTTGTACCTGGCTACTGGGTATCTCAAGACACAGTATCTGACTGCGGCAGCAAGCAAAAACAGAGTTGAGAGGTGGCTTATGAGAACAAACAATATTGGTTTCTCTCATAGACACTAAAAACATCTGTGATTTGTACAAAAAATGTAGACGTGCAAAGCTATATTAATGAAACCATGGGTGGACAAATGCTTTCTTGTTACACTTGTGCAACTCTGCTGATGTCACTGGGATTAAGGTTGAAAAGTTTTCACTGAGGGCAAAATCTGGACCTATGCTTACATTAAACTGTAGGCTACTACCATAATAGTATATGAGAAGCCAGAGGCTTTTATGATATGCATCTCGGCTGGCTTTTGTGGAAACTCAGTCTAGCTGAGCTGGCTATTCTGGATGTTTCCCTGAAATTAACTCGCAGCGTTTAGTTGTTTTGTATTTAATTAAAATTCAACATAAAACCTTAAATGTCCACTCAGGTGAGAACTCATATGAATACGTAACTGGATGGCATGGGAAGTGTCTTATTCAAGAGAAAGAAAAGGTATAAAAAGAAGCACTTTAACGATAGCTTCAAGGGGAACTGCTCTTAATACTTTCCGAGCTGTGTCCTTGTGCCAGAGCATCACATTTGATTACATTAGCCAAATAGTTTCCCTTTATTAGTGTAAACTTTGGGGTTTTTTAGAGGGCAAATACATGGAGAAATGTATGTTAGGTATTTGGTATCTTTAAAAAAAAAAGAATTATCAGATATGTAATCAATCAAACCACTAGACCCACTAATGTCTACCATATAAAATTATGTTATTGAAGAGACACTAATGAAACATGTCTAGTATCAAAAGTGAGATGCTAGTATCAGAATAACAGTAGGACTCTTTAAAGTTCCCGTCTCTGATCTCCTCAGAGCTGCTGCAGTCTGGATGTAAAAATGTTGGCGATTATGGTCTTTATACAAAAGAAAAATGTGAATTGACAAAATTGCCCTCAACTCATAAGAGGTCAAATGGGAGAGAAGGATGCTCAGCTCCTCACAGGAGGTACTCAGTACTTGGGGCCTAAAGCACTGGATTATTTGAATTAACTTGTTTCAGAGTGGAGTTGAGGCATTTAAGCAATTGGATATCTCATGTTGATTTTAAGTAAATATCTAACAGAACTTCCAGGACTTAAATATGCCAACATTTGGGCTTTTCCTTGCAGAGCAGTGGAAAAAGTAATCCAAATTCTCAGCTTACAAAACTGGGGGCTAAATGATAAAATAGCTACATTTATGTGAGTAACCCCATGTTTGCTGTGACTCTGATTTTTCAGTACACCTCTGATTCAAAGAAAAGTAAATTAATGATTAACAAATTAAACCTATTTAATTCTGCTGAATGTACAGCTGTTGTCAGAGAAAAACAATAACAGTTACACCTCACCCCCCCCCCAAGAAAAACATATAGGTTGCATGCACTTTACCCCTCCCCCTGAGTCAATCAGAAAAAAAAATAATGTGCAGGTAGCTTGTAGGTAGAATTGCATGCTTCCCATTTCAACAGAAAACATCTGCAGGATACCAAACATCCTCTTTCTCATTAGTGCAATGAAATATTTAATGAAATATACGAGAGGACTATCTCAGGCCTGGTCTACATTATGATTTTAGGTCAAATTTAGCAGCGTTACCTTGATTTAAGCCTGGACCTGTCCACAGGACAAAGCCCTTTTTTTCAACTTAAAGGGCTCTTTAAATCAATTTCTTTACTCCACTTCTGACGAGGGGATTAGCGCAGAAATCGGCCTTGCTGGGTCGAATTTGGGTAGCTTGGACACAATTTGACAGTATTGGCCTCTGGGGGCTATCCCAGAGTGCTCCATTATGACCGCTCTGGACAGCGCTCTTAACTCAGATACACTGGCCAAGTAGACAGGAAAAGGCCCATGAACTTTTGAATCTCATTTCCTGTTTGGCCAGTGTGGTGAGCTGATCAGCTTATGCAGAGCTCATCAGCATGATATGCACATTGCTGGGGCACATTGCCTGGTCCGTACTTTGTGAGAAGTCTATGTCCATGTCTATGTTCTCATCACTCTCGTCATTGCACTGCCGTCACCTCCTCGCCTGGTTTTGCTTTTGCAGCTTCTGGTTCTGAGCTGAAAAAAGGCATGAAACAATTGTCTGCTGTTGCTCTGATGGAGGGGGAGCAACTGACGACATGGTTTATAGGGAATTAAAATCAACAAAAGGAGTGGCTTTGCATCAAGGAGAAACACAAACAACAGTCACACAGAATGGCCCCTCAAGGATTAAACTCAAAACCCTGGGTTTAGCAGGCCATTAATTTCACAAAACAAATCGGGTCAATTTCTTGTTTTGATCCAGCCCATCTATCTTTTACATCTTAGGCTGGAAGCAGACGGTGCAGTACGACTGCTAGCTATCGTCATCTCCTGGGTACTCGGCAGAAGATGCTGCATTACAATTGCTAGCCATCGTCATCTCCTGGGTGCTTAGCAGAAAATGAGAATGACCTGGCTGAGTCACTCCCATGTCTGCCCAAGTGCCCCGATCGACCTCACCGAGGTCAACTAAAAGAGCATCCAGGCGTTCAACAACGATGGCTACCAATCATAATGCACCATCTGCTACCAAAAGGCAATGAGCTGCTGCTGTGTAGCAATGCAGTCCCATGTCTGCCAGCACCCAGGAGAGGTATGGTGATGGTGAGCTAAGCGGGCTCCATGCTTGCTGTGGTATGGTGTCTGCTCAGGTAACCCAGGAAAAAAGGCGCAAAACCATTGTCTGCCATTGCTTTCACGGAGGGAGGGAGAGCGGGGCCCGATGACATGTACTCAGAACCACCCGCGACACTGTTTTTGCCCCATCAGGCATTGGGATTTCAACCCAGAATTCCAATGGGCAGCGGAGACTGCAGGAACTGTGGGATAGATACCCACAGTTCAACACTCCAGAAGTCGACACTAGCCTCGGTACTGTGGACACAGTCCGCCGACTTAATGCACTTAGAGCATTTTGTTTGGGGACATGCACAATTTGACTTTATAAAAACGATTTCTAAAAAACCAAATTCTATAAATTCAATCTAATTTCATAGTGTAGACATACCCTTAGAGTTATAGATTATTTGGAAAATCAGTGCAGAGTCAGCTATAATATTTGTGTACTGATACAAAATAAATAAGGATCTAATTTCATTAGCAAAATTCCACCGTTCCTGTGGACACACCATGTCACAGTAGCAGCATGTACTTTGGCTGAGAATATTCAAACATTTCTAATAAGACCTGTTTTGTACTGTGTTAGCAAAAATGAGCTAGCACAACGTGATAGCATGATGGAAAGTTACCAATAAAAGAATGCTATTATTATAGTGCAACAGACCCTTTAAAAACATTCCATCCTTTATCCTCTTTACAATGTTGACCTCCTGACAATGCAAGTCATTTACTGCATTTTGTATTAGCACTTAGTGTCAGAAAACTCCAATACTGTGCCAATTTACTTTTAGGGTCAAAGAAAGATGAAAGGGGACCTTAAAACTGCTCGGGATGCTCAGCAACTCCAGCAGAACCAGGAGAACCTTTATTTAGCTTATGAACACTTCCTTTCATTTCTCACAGGTACTGCCACTGCTCTCTTTAAGGGACTTTTTCATTTTGACTGCGTTTAATTATACTTTGCTATGTTCTGCTATTATCCACTTCAGTGCCTAGTGAAGTGCAACATCCCCGAAAGCAGCACTTGTCTGATCCTTTGGATATCACACAGCTCTTTTATTACTTTAGTCTTCTAAAAATGTAGCCTGGGGTGTGATATGGAGGAGGGGGCTAAATTGCACTTCATAACTTTGTATTCAATCTACAATTTTAAAGGGCTTGCCATGTTACTAAATATACAGGATCACACTTCCTATATGTGTTCAGCAAGCTTTAACTGAAAGGCGGTGGATGCAGTTGAAAAAAATAATTCTAAGAAGTATTTTTGTCACTGCTTTAGAATAATTCATATAGCAGAAGCAGTGCACTGGCCTGAGACTTAAATTCCATTGTCTCTGCACTGAGCTCTTGTGTGAGGCTGGGCAAGACACATCACCTCTCTGGGCATCTGTTTTCCCTCCCACCCTGTCTCATCTATTCAGTTGTGAATTTTCTGGGGACAGGTACTGCCCCTCATTATATATTTGTACATTACCTAGCATGAAGGGGCCAAGATCTTGGTTGAGGCCTCTGGGCACTATAATAAGATAACTAGTAATAACTGGAATACTTCACATACCATAGATTCTTGCAGCTCCTCAAAATGCTTGAACTATCATTATACATAGCACTAGTCTAATGCAGACACATTCAGCTAACTGGCAGCATCTAACTAACACATTTAATTGTGTGTGTGTGTGTGTGTATGTGCGCGCGCGCACACACCAAGGACACTGGATCAAGCTCCTAGGCTTGCAAAAGTACTTTAGAGGAGCAGTAATCTAATGAGGAGAGCAGAGGATCTGGAGCCAGGAGCAACGGGGTTGTAATCCCAGCTGCGTCTTTGATTCTGGGATATTGGGTAAGTGATGTAGACCCCATATTTTCTAACCTGAAGGGAGCCACTTTTATTTATTTAAATACACATTTGAAATTGTTAACCTTAACTTCTTTGGGCCAAATTCTCCCCTGATTTACACCCTTCTATGGAACTGCACAAGACATAATCAGGGCAGGATCTGACCCTCTGAGTGTTTGTTTCCCCATTCTGTACGCTCACTCTATTGACTTGTGGCGAGGATTAATGTCTGTGCAGGGCATATCCAGAAGGATGGAAAACTGAGTTCACCCTGCAGGGACTGAAACCCTTGGTCATTCCATCAATTGTGGGAACATAATGTCAAGCTTGAACACAAAGTTATCTGCTCTCTTTGAACATAGATTAAATGATCCCACATAGTATATATGAGTTATAACCTAAATCCCTGCTATAAAAAATGCCTAGTTTTTGATGGGTGTAAGATAGCAATGTGAAAACCTGCAAGTCAAACACTGGGCATGGATTTGTTTTCACAGGCAGTGAGATAAATGATTGAATGCATCATAAGTTATTAAAAGGCTCTTGTCATAAACACATAGCTAAGGGTTAATGTTTCTTTTACCTGTAAAGGATTAACAAAGGGAACCAAACACCTGACCAGAGGACCAATCAGAAAACCGGATTTTTCAAAGTCAGGGAGGGAAGTTTTGGACTCTGGGTCTTTTGTCTGTCTCTCAGCTATGAGAAGCTTCTTACTTCTTCTAATCTTCTGTGTCCAACTTGTAAGTACAGGTAGAAAAACAATATAGGCTTTTATGTTGTTTTGGGTGTATTTACATGTGTGTAACTTGCTGGAATGTTTCAAATTGGATATCTTTTTTAATCAGACTGTTTATTCATATTTTCTTATAAGCAATAGCCCTGTATTGTCATCTTGATGCAGAGTTTATATTCTTATGTCTTTTTCTTTTTTTTTTTTTTATATAAAGTTTTCTTTGTAAGACTTGTTTGAGTTTTTCTCTCTGGGTAGGTTAAGGAACAAGGGGAGGGAATTCTCTTTGTGTTAGATCTACGGAGGGTAAGCTCTGCAGCACCAGGGAGTTGGTGGGAGGGGGAAGAGATAGGATCATCTCTGTTTCCTTGTCTTTGGGGTTTGTCTCTTTGTGGAATAAAGGACACATGCTTCTTGGTATTGTGATGTAAAGAGATTGCATCCGTACTATCAGGTTAGCCCAGAGAGGAAAGTCTGGGTGGGAGACCAGAGGGGGCCCAAACCCTGGAATTTTTGGATGGTGGCAGCGAGATCAAAGCTAAGCTGGTAAGTAAGCTTAGAAGGGTTCATGCTAAGCACCCAGATTTTGGACGCTAAGGTCCAGATTTGGGAAGATGCTTATGATAGCTCTGTATTAAGAACAATGTTTTCTTAGCACCTGTTGTATACTTAGTGTTCTGTTTCTTTTCAGAAATGTATCATTTGGGTTTTAAAACCCACTTAGTAGAAACTAGTCTAAAATTCTGAAACTTTGGCAACAAAGTGTTAGACAGGTAACCTTTCTTTGTAGGAATGAAAGTATCTTTGTTTTCTAGCATTTGAAAATTTTTATTTGTTCTTCCTTACTTGCCAAATTCTGTGAGTTTGTCTGCATCGCAGTGCAGATGTCAAGTTTATCTCCCTGGCAGCAGCTTCAGTCTTGTACAGAGCATGAAACAGAAGCAGCTACTCTGCGTGCACAGTTATTTTTAGACACATTTTAACCTAGAAACCTTTAATTTATGACATGCTACAAATGATGAGAAACCTCATAACTCTGAATGACTTACTATGAAGTAGCATGCTAGAAGTGTGCAAATGGCTCCCAGAGATCATTTTCCAGTCCATTAAATGAAAGATTAATTTTTAATAAAGTAGAAAGATTAACAAGTAAGCCTTAATCCTGTGAGAAGTCTTGTTAAACTGATAGGCTGATCCTAAAGGTACTGAGTACCTGTGGCTTCCATTAAAATTTCACAAGACATCTCGTTTAAAGATAGATACTTTTGGGTAATGAAGGACATGAATTTACACAATGATCCAAACTGCAGCTTAGTTGGAGACCAACGTGAAGCAAATGTCTGTTTCAGTGGAGTCAGTGTGTATTTTGATGTATTGTTTTTAACTGTAAGTGAATTTTATAAATATTAATGCATATGAAAAAGAATGAATGATTGCTAGAAACGAAACTGGTGACAAGCACAGTACAGAGCAGGAAACAGTAACTGTACAAGCTCCATTGCACAGCTCTGTCAATGAACCTGAGTCTTGAAAAGAAACACCCTGCAGTTTCTGTCACTGACCTTTGTTGAACTGGAAGTGCCATTTATGTCAAATTATGCCAAATTGCTGGGTGTTTTTGTAATGCAGGCCACTGTTCACTGAGAGCTAGGATGAGCTCAGACCAGAAAATTCATTTCTCTTTTGACCACTTTGAACATGAGTCTCCAGAAGTGAAAGTTTAGTAGGGAATTAATCTGTTCATATTTTTGAATTAGGGTATTTTCATTAAATCTTCCCAAACTGAAAAATTAAGAGTGAAATCCTGGCTGCACTGAAGTCAAAAGCAGTTTTACCATCGACTTCAATGGGCTTTGGATCTGACTTTGTAGGCACAGTCATACATTTGAGCCTCGATTCAGCAAAGCACAGGTTTAAGTGCTTTGCTGAATCAGGGCCTTGAAGCATGCATAGGCCATCAGATAAAATAGAGTTTCAGTGTTAGAAATGTGGGGCGGGGGAAGCAAAATGCTCTCCTTTTCATTGCCACACTTTCAGAATTCATCCCTTACTGATATTAAGTGTTTAGCTAATTTTGCATCAAAATAATAACTTCAAAGACTCATGGAGCTCCCATCTCTTTAGAAAGATCAAATGGAATAAAAAAAGAGAAGAACCCAAACTGATTTTCTATGCTCACCTCCACTAGGCTCACAGCCCATTTCTTGTCCTTTATTTGCTAATTCTAATTCAAATACGTTTTACATTGCAATGATACAGTACCTTTGGCAGCACAAAGATCATTTTTTATTGAACTGGAGAAACAGCACCCACTTACTCACAGATTGTTCAATGACTATTGGGATTCTTAATGAATGGGACATTTGTTTTCATGCCAGCTCAGCTACCAACATTGACAAGATTAGCATACATTTTGGCAACTGCACTAACACAACATGTTAGTAAAATGGGCCTTTTATCTTTGAATCTAATTTACTTTAGGTATACTCATTAAAAATGTCTTTTGCGTGAAAGAGAATTCTGTAAGGGATATTCTGTCAACAGCAAGGTCTACAGAAAAGTGCCTCATTACTGGTATCAACTATTCTGACACCAGGAAATTAGAAGACAACTTTTTTTAAATGAAAAAGTCTACTGTGCCATGAGTTTGAGATAATACCTGAATGTTTTGTCGTGGATATGATTAACCAAATTATTGCACTGCTGGTAGCCTTTTTTACCTGCTGCCAATTGCATAATTTTGAGTTAAAAAACCCCCAAAAGACCCAATCTTGCATGCTTTATCCTTTTCTGTGGGACTACCTGCATGAAGACTACTCATGGGGTGGATTATGACACCTTACTGACACTGACTAGCACCTGTCACCACAAATAGCCCATTAAAGTCAATAGGACTATTTAAGAAGTAAAGGCTTACCTTTACTTCACCACACGTAGTTGCACTAGTCTAAGTGAAGGACTGATTGCAAACCGATTTACTTAAACCAGGTGCATATGGCTGTGTGGACACTCTTATTTCAGTTTAAACCAGGCTCATTTTGGTTTATCTTAAATTGATTAGGAACAGGTTTAAGATAAACTAAAATAAGCCATTCTTAAACCAACGAGTTCAATTCAACCCGTGCAAGTCCACATGTAGACAAGGCCTGAGTAAGAATCACATAATCTGGTGCCCTGTGTGTAAGGGTTGTAGGATCAGGCCCATGATTTTACATTTTAGTTTTTTGTTATTAAATTTTGGTCCTTGTTCCTGCTCCCATTTAAGGCAATGGTATAATTGTCATTGACTTCACTGGAAATGAGTCCAGGCTTCTAATTTGAATAATGCAGAAGTAATGCAGAAAATGCTATTTTTCTTTTGCTTAACATGCTGTTAGACTGAATAATGTAGTACAGAGAACTAAACTTTTCCACCAAAGCATCACAATGTATAATAAAGAACCCAAGTCCAAGGAATTAGTCATATTTCTTCTGAGATAATAATCAATGTCTTTTTCATGACATATGAATTTTCATGGATACATGATATTTTCCTATATTAATAGTATTAAAAGAAACAAAACAAGATGATAAACCATAAGCATTTGACAGGTAGAATTAATTTTTTCATGGAACACAGCCATCAAAGTGCTCGCAAACAAAAAATGTTCTGAGAGTATACTATAGAAATGTTAATACCAAGAACTAGTTGAAATAATCCTCTGAAAATAAATTAATGTTGATAATAAGGTGGTTTGGTAAAATATGGGCCAGATTCTGATACTCTCACTCATGATAAGTAGCACCTTACTCAGCAAATAGCCTGCAGATTTTAACGAGTCTACAGTGGAGTAAGGTACTACCCAAAGTGGGTGAATTTATCAAAATCTATATATAGCTGCACTGCATACCTGTAAAAAGCAAGAACTTGATACTGCACCATTTAAGTCAATTTGAGCCTTGCCATTGATTCCAATGGATGCAGGATAAGGTTCCTAAGAACAATTTTGGAGTGTATTAATTTTTGGATGTATTATGCTTTTTAATAATGTGCTATGAATTAAATTAAAAATAAACAAAAGAGTAAATATCTAGATAATGATGAAAAATTGCTTGTAAACCGAGTGGTACTCTGTTTTATCATTAAAATGTTAGCACCGAGATAAAAAGTTATTATGAAAATATATAGCTTTAATTTGCAGACATAGAAACACTTTTGGTACAATACAGACATATGATGCCAGAAATCAAAATGATTAGTTTTAAGCATAACACTTATTTACCTTGTTTACACAGATAAATTTGATGTAACCATCATACAACAGATAGTTCCCAGCTCTTACAATGAAGTGAAGATGATGCATCACTGATAAACCTGCTGCTTTGTTGCAGAGGATGCAGCAAAGAATAAATTATTGAGAAAATATGCCACGAGTCTTACAAATACGATTTGGAGTTGATCCAAAAAACAAAACCAATGAAAAAGAGCCTGGAATAGTAGCCAAAAAAGGCAGAAATCAGATCTTTCACATGAAATACCAACCCAGAGAGGAGAAATAGTCAGTATAAACTAAGTTCTAGAATTGCTAATAATGTGAAGGTTTTTTTTGTTTTCATCTGACAGATTAGCGTCAGAAGTATAACATAAAAATATCTGTTACATAACCAAAGTGATGGAATACAACTGACAGATTGCTGGAAGAATAAAAATATCAATACTTCTGGGACAACAAAGGATTTAGCCATTCCCTTTCTTCCTTGCATCTGGCCATATTTACTGAGATGGACATATGTGTGTGTGTGTGTACGTTTGTTGTAAGAAATATTAAATACAAGTTTTTCCCTAATAATGGCAAGTAAACTGTTGGAGCAACAGCAGTTTGTGTGAAGATATTAAGTCTGTAATAAGTGAAAGATGAAGATGTTACAGCAGTTCAAATTCTGATTACGTGACAATATTTTGCATCTTTGCTCAACAGGAATTGCACTTCTTGTTAATGCCTTCTCTATCATACTAAAGTATTACTCATGAGGTAAAAATTCTGTTTGCTTTACTAGTGCATGTTTCCTCCTCTTCTTTTTATCATACATCCAGTGGAATACACATTTCTTCTGTGAAAATATATGTATATCCAGATATGTTTTATATTAAAACCCATAAATATACTTTGCATTAATCTCATAAACAGTACCTCAAACAGTTCCCTGCACAGGAGCATCTGATGCCCTCTTGTGGTTAAAATGACTTTTTAAACTTTTTAAACGTAAGATTAATGCATCGTCTTACCTTCCTCTCTCTGTATAATCACTGATATGATGGGTTTATGATAGCTGCAAATGGTGTTTTTATAGACTCCTTGCTAGCAGTTAGTACCAAGATTTCATTAAAAAAGCAGTAATCGCAATTTGACTTTAAAAAACCTGTAAACAGCTATTTACAATTATAATATTATTAAGTTATAAATTAGTGGTCCTTCATTGTAACTGCTGTCAACATACCCAATCTGGGCATTGTCCAAGGTTTGTTAGACAGCAGTTTGGTTTATCCACATGGAAACATCAAATATTAGAAATCTCCACTGGTTTCTTCTCCAACATATGAAGATCAATTCTTCCATTTAGTGGGATTTGTACTTCCAAATTTTCATCTGCACTGTGATGCTTTTTCCCTTTCCATAAACAGATGTAAATGCCCATCCCAGTTACTAAAGTGATTGATCCCAAGCTTATTATTGACAGGGCTACTAAGGTAGGCACGCAAGATGGTGACTCCATTTTTTTATGTGTAGGCTCTATAGATATTTGTGGCTCTTTTTCTTCTATATTAATGTCAGGTTCCTTTCTTAACAAACTTTCAATATAACTCTCATTGCTCACTGTGTCGTTGACAAAAAGGTTCACCATGACTGTGGAATGGAGGGGCTCTGGATAGCCATGATCGCTAACTTTTACCAGTAGTCGGTAGAGACCATAGTCGTTCTGCATCAGTGACTCTTCCAAGGTGATATTTCCAGTTTTAGGGTCAATCCTAAATGACTCAGGTCGTGGACCTCTTCTACCTATGATGCTGTAAGCTATGACAGCATTCATGCCAGTGTCTTTATCTACGGCATAGACTTCTGTGATGGGAGAGCCAGGAAGAGTAGAAGGAAGTACCAACAAATAAGACGTATTAGACTGAGGAAACAAGACCAGTGGGGGGTTGTCATTAATGTCCAGAAGAAGGACAGTTATTTTGGCAGTAGAAGAAAGGGCAGGGTCTCCTCCATCAACAGCTTCAACCCACAAGACATAGGAACTTTGCTGCTCCCTGTCGAGGGAGACCTTAGCTCTCAAAACTCCTTTGCCAGTATCTATCACAAAAATATCACTTCCATTTACAACTGAAAGGGCTACCCATCCATTTTGCCCTGAATCAGCATCTGTAACACTGATAACTCCAATTTCCCCAAAACCTGGGAAGTTTTCTGGTACAAAAAAACTGAAATCCTTATTGATAAATCTAGGACTATTGTCATTTTTATCCAACACTGTGATGATGACAGTTGCTATCGATTCTCTGGGAGGCAATCCAGAATCTATTGCTTTAACAGTATATCTGTATTTCTCTTTTTCTTCTCTGTCCAGCTGAGTGGAAACTGTAAGAACACCTGTAGTCTTATCTAAAGAAAAATATGAAGGGGCATCAGGTCCTAGAAAATAGGACACTTTCCCTCTCTCTCCACTGTCAGCATCTGTTGCATGCAATTTGGTCAAAAAAGCATTGGGTGCATTATTTTCTTCAATAGATAATTCTATTAATTGTTGAGGGAAAACTGGTGAGTTGTCATTATCGTCCAGAACCTGCACTTTAATTATCTTGTTTACATGAAATCCCTCTGAGTTCCATGCAACCACTGATATTTGATAGAGCTGCTGCACCTCATAGTCTAAAGGCCTTGTAGTCTCTAATAAATATTCATTATTGTATGGTTTGTATGGTGACAGTTTGAATGGCCCATTGCCATCCAAAAAGCAATCCACTTTATATTTTTCGTCTGGGTCTTTTATAGTAAAAAATGCTATTGGTGTGTTAACAGGTTCCAGTTCTTTCAAGTAAACCACACCTTCTACTTCATTAGCTATAAAACGAGGGACCACTTCAGGGGGTCTCAACATGACTTTGATGATGGACACCAGCACAGTGATCACAGCAGGGATACAACCAGGACCGTTGGCCAATACAGTCAACCTATGGAGGCGGGGAGCATCACCATCAATCTTACTGGAGAGCTTGATGGCTCCTGTACTTTCGTCCAGATGGAACAAGTCTTTTGATGGCTGGGGGACCTTTTGACTGTAAGAGTAAGAGATCTGGGCATTGGATCCCAAGTCCATGTCAACTGCGTGGGTGGTGGCCACATGTGTCCCTGCACTGGAATTCCCATAGATGGTGACGTTGAGTTGAGAATCACTGAACTGGGGGCAGTTGTCATTGATGTCACTGATGCCAATGATGAGGGTGGCACTGCCCAGCAATGGCGGGGTCCCCCCATCCTCCGCGATGATGAGGGTGACATACTCCTCCCTGTCCTCCCTGTCCAGAGCCCCCATAACAATCAGGTAGGGGGTCCTCTCCCCACTCTCATTCTCCTCCACATCTAGGGTGAAGACCCCATAGTTATCCTGAAGGCGGTAGGTCTGGACTGCATTGGTGCCCAGGTCAGGGTCGAGGGCTGGGTGCTCTATGGCCAGGCGGGTGTCGACAGGGGCATTTTCGGGTACCCAGAGGCGCATGTTGGGCACAGGGAATCGTGGCGCATTGTCATTGACATCGCGAATGGCGATCTTCACCTTCACTAGGCGGAAGTGCTCCTGGGGCAGCACCAGCACATCCAGCAGCAGCAGGCAGGGCTCCGAGGATGGCGCCGGCAGAGAGGCAGGTGAGCCAGCACCGGTCTCTAGGCACAGTGCCTCACGGTCAATCTGCAGGGCTGAGGTGTGCAGCTCCCCCGAGCGGTTGTCTAGGCTCACATATTGGCCACCCAGTCCCTGGGAGGCCAGGCTGAAGGACAGCGCTGGCTCTCCACGACGGGTCGGCGGCCCCTCTGCAGCCACCCCATGTAGCCGTAGGTCCTGTGCCAGGCTCCCGATGAGCACTCCGGCTGGCAGCCCCTCGTTGAGGCTGTAGAAGAGCTCGGTGGCACGGCTGTAACTGGCAAAGCAGTTGAAAGGGCCGATGAAGAGCAGGAAAAGGAACAAATGCTAGGGAGAGAAAAGCACAGGGGATTAAAGAGGCACTTCCTTGGCACACACCCATCCAGCCCACCCTGCCCACAAGCTGCATCCTCTCTGCAATGAAATGCACCATCTATGCCCCAGATACACCCGTATCTGCACCCCAAACATACCACCATGTGCACCATAAATACATCACCACCTGTAGCCCAAATATACCCCAACTGGACCCTAACTACATCACCAACTGCACCACAAATATGCCACCACCTACCCTCTAAATACATCACCATGTGCATCACAAATACACCAGCTAAAAACCAGTCACCTGCCTATCTATGCTCCAAATATACCACCAGCTACCCACAAATACACCACTACTCCACAAATACATCATCATCTGCACCACCACCCACACTACAAATACACACCCATCTATGCCCCAAACACACCACCATAACACCATACTTTGCACCTCAAATACCCCATCCTCTGAACCATCACCTGCACCCTAAATACACCACCACCTACACCCCACCCACAATACACCACCATACTGTGCCCACAATACACCACCATCTGAACCCCATATCATTTATACCACAAATACACCACATTTTGCACCCCAAATACACCGTTCTCTGAACCATCATCTGCACCCCAAATACACCACCACCTGCATTCCAAAACCACCAGTCTAGACCCCAAGTATATCATAATCTTACCCAAAATACACCATTTTCACCACCATCTTTCACTCATATTCACCATTATGTGCATTCCAAACACCCAAACGTTTGCCCCCTAATGACACCACCAAATACATGAGCTCCTGACCTCAAATGCACCCAAGCCATCTGCAATATCTGTTCCTCATACAAACCCAATGTGCACCAAATACACCCTCTGCATCAGATATGCCGCCCTCTGCACCCAAAAAGGACACGTGCACCACTCACCCCCCTCAAAGAAACCGCCTGCACCAAATACACCACACACGGTGCACCAGATGCATTATCCACTTCGCATAGACAGTCTACACCACCGCATCCATCAAACAGGTCATGCACACCAACTATCGTAACCAAATAGACCATGTCACAAATGTGCCCATTCTCCTCCGATGACCCTGTTGCACAACTCCCAATGCAGCCCCGTGTACACCAAACAGACTATGCAGGGTCCTCGTAGCGAAGTTTACCATCAGCACCAAGAACACCTCACACAGAGGGGCAAAGGGGGCTCCCCGTTCATGTTGCCCAGAGCTCGGTGTTCAAGTTTCAATTCCCGTTTAACAGGTAAGTACTGACCCTCACCAGTCCCCTTCTCCCTCCGCAGGACTCACACGAAACTAACAGAAACGCCTGAAAAGATTATGCAAAAGAACTGGCCCTTTCTGATTGCCAAGCCAGCCTGTAGCCCTCTGCTTTTGGAAACTGATTCGCGTAACTTTGTCTCCAGCCTCGGGGAGTTCTTCTCCCCTCCATACAAAACCATTCTCCTTTCAGTGTAATGGCTTAAACGGTTCTTATGCATAAACAAAGACACCCCTTCGCGGCTTTGATTGCTGTTGGTAGAGGTGCTACAGCCAACAGGACCCACTGATCGCTCACGATGAAGTTTAGCTCGAGCTAGAGCATTTGCTTTTTTTAAAACCCCACCGCTTCTCCTGGCCACGAGCTCACAACTTGCAGGGCTCGCCGGCACACATCCCCTACCTGCAGGTTTCTGTGGCTGGTGGTGCGCCTAGCGCTGCGTAGGTGCCCCATCTCCAGCTGCCGGTGCCTGCTTCTCGGAAGCCAGCTTGTTCCGAGGGCTTGCGAGCGCCTGCCAGTCCCTTGGTAGTTCATTCCCACTGAAACTGCAGTCATTTAGCTCCTGGTGCGAAGGCAGCAGAAGACACGCCCCTCTCTGCGCATGCAAATCGCTGGGAGAACTTTAGCCAATGGTCACAGGCACATCCCTTGGCAAAGGGCTCGGACGGGGGAGCGAGGGAAATAGAGGTACGGCCGCTGGCGCTCTCTGCTCCGGGCCGCTGTGGCGAGGCACACGGGGAGCCCAGCACGGAGCCCTGTGTACAGGAGCGCAGAGCCCCGGGGGCCGGAACGCACCAGCCCACCGCTAGGCTTAGCACCGTAATCGCACGGAGCTGAGCTCTCTCACCAGCTGCAAACCTGTCCAGAGGAAAACGCTGTCAACAGGCGCCACCCCGGTGCATTCCGCGGGGACAGCTGGCACTGTGCCCTCGGGCTCGGGGCAGCGTTTCAGGGGACGCTCTCTTTGCAGACTGGAGTTTGGGGGAGGCCAGGATGCAGCGAGTGCCACTGATGCGTGTCACCCTGCCCAAAGCACTGCCCAGAAATCCGGGACAAACGGCTGCGATCCAGACTGAAGCTAGTAGGCAGGCTGGATTGTGGTGCTAACCAACCCAGTCTAAATTAATCCAGCCGCAGCAGGATATGCAGTCATATTTTCAGTCTGAGTTCCCAAGGAGAATGGTGGAGGGGGGGTGTCCTGTAAAATGTTGGTAATAGCAACAGCGTTTTCCCTTCTTGCTTTGGAATCTTGTTTCCTTTTAGTTAAAGAATAATCAGTTGGATTTGAATCAATAGGCTCATTGGAACAATCCAGTTTCTATCATGTCAGGTCTCTGATAATGTTCCCACTGCAGTTTGATGTTTCCCTGCACTGCTCCCAACTCCTCTTTCGGCTTCACAGCAAATACTCTGGGCCTGATTTTACCTTTTTATATCATCTCTTTCAGTTAGAAGGTTGTTGACCTCCTGGCACCAGCCATCTAGCTGCTCCTAGGGATCACATTTCACCACCTTAAGAGTTAACTTGGCCAGAAAGACGACTCTGAGGAGTTTGTAGCCAGGGTGCAGGCTCCACTGGGTGAAGGTCCACATCCACATTTAGTTAAATTAATCCACTGCTGACTACTCCTGGATTCCTCACTGAAACCTCACAGCAGCAGCTACTAATAGTGCTTTCTACACCCGGCAGCTGGCTAGCAGACTTTGTCCCATCCTGACAAAAAACTACCTGGTGTCATTGGGTACGTCAACACTGTCAGTTTAAAAAACCTACAGCATGGAGTGTTAGAGTCCAGATCAGCTGACTGGGGCTCACCTTGCTTCAGTTGTGGGGCTGAGAATTGCAATGTAGACCTTCAGACTCAGGATGGAGCCTAGGCTGCGAGACGGTTGCCCTTGCAGGGTTTCAGAGCCCAGGCTCTAATGTGTACACTGCAATTTTACCCCATACCCGAAGCCCCACAAGTCCGAGTCAGCTGACAGGCCAGCCACAGGTCTTTTATCACAGTGTAGAAGTATCCATTAATACATGCTTTGGTTATTTCCCAGCTGGATTACAGCAATGCAATGTATCTAGTCATGCAGCCATCAGGTTTTAAGAACCCCAAACTTGTACAGAATGCAATGATACTTTTCCATATCAACACAGACTACTGAAAGTACAGTAAATCTGCCATCTGCTCTTTCCATTAGCTCTCCATAGAATATCAGGTTAAATTCAAGATCTCTCTGCCTTAATTTTTGAGGTGCTGAATGGTTTGGGCCCCTAGATACCGAGGGATTCTCTAATGCTCCATGATGAGGACTATGGCTGACATCTACATTTCTCAGGTAGAATGGAGCTGTCCACCACACGAATAAAAGTTAAATTGTGTAGCAGACAGAGCTGCCTTGGTGGTCAGCCCAGGACTGTGGAATGCATGCACCCGGGATCAAAGAACCACCTCAAACTTCTCTGCTTTCTGTTCCAGGTGCAAGGTGCAGCTTTTGGACTTTGCCTTGAATAATAAGAACACAGCACAGCAGACAGTACCTAAATAAAATAAATCAATAATAATAATAATAAACAAACCAAAACTAACCCCCCGGCCCCAGGAGAAAAAAAGGGAAAAAGAGTAAACCAGACTAAATAAGATCAGTCTCATGGTTGGTTATACTTCTGGAAAGCACCCAGATATTACAGTGGTGAAGAAATTGTAAGAATCTGAATAGAACCCTCTGACACTGACTCCCTCTGAGACCTCAAGCAAGTCAGATTAGCTTCTCTGTCTTATTCTCTCCAGCTGTAAAAAACACAAAGAACAAGATTGTTTTTAGGATTTAGAATCCAATCCTGCTTTTACTGAGGTCAATGGGAGCAGGACCAGACCCTAATTTGTTCAGTAATTCCCTTTGAAACATAGGTCTGGTCTACACTGGGGGTCAACCTAAGATTCGAAACTTCAACTATGAGACTAGCGTAGCTGAAGTCGATGTATCTTAGATCGACTTACTTAGAATCACTTACTTTGCATCCTTGCGGTGCGGGATTAATGGCCGCCATCAATTCTGCTTCCGCCTCTTGCCGAGCTGGAGTTCAGCAGTCGACAGGAGAGCGATCGGGGATCGATTTATCCCGTCTACACTACACTCGATAAATCGATCCCTAATAGATCGATTGCTACCTGCCAATCTGGCAGGTAGTGTAGACGTACCCTTGGTATCAAATTTATTATCTACACTACACCAAAAAATTACAATACACCTCTACAGCGATGTAACGCTGTCCTCGGGAGCCAAAAAATCTCACCGTGTTATAGGTGAAACCATGTTATATTGAACTTGCTTCAAGCCACCAGAGTGCACAGCCCTGCCCTCCCAGAGCACTGCTTTACTGAGTTATTTCTGAATTTGTGTAATATCGGGTCGCATTATATCGGGGTAGAGGTGTGCCACAATAATCATATGTGTCTCAAAAAGTAAAATGTGCTATGAACAAATGAACTGGTAGTATTTATTATTCACCAATCTCTAGGGTTCTGAAACCACTCAGAGCACTTTTCCCTTATAAAATTGCTTAGCTCTTTACCATTCTATTCTACCAAAAATAGAACAGGCAGTACATACAGTGTATACAGTTCAGAGGATACATGCATAATTTAAGGCATAAATCAAATTACTCAAGTGACTTTCTAAATTTTCATCCACCTGCACAATATCAAAGACCTGTCAATACTAAAGGTGCTCAGATGCTCAATCCTTTTTATTTTAGTCTAGCAGGACATAATGAGGCCTATATTGGGTCTCCGTCTGATCTACCTCTACTGGTTACTAAGGATAGAATGTTGGATCCACTTAAGTCAATAGGAGTTTTGCCACTGATTTCAGTGGGGTCAGGATTTCACCCCAAAAGTCCACTGGTTAAGAGTCTCAGAGGCAGTCTTAGGACTTTATGAAGAATGAGTTTGAGGCCCCCACAAAACTTCCATTGCCTGATTCTCTCTTTCCAGCCTCCCTTATCACAACTTCTACCCTAGTAAAATAGCTATTCATTTTGCTCCCCTCATTCTGCTTCTTAATCAGTATCTCTTTACATAGGCATGTGTTATCTGCATCTTTGTATTAGCAACAAGTCCCTACTGATGACCAGTTTAAAGAATGTCAAAATGCTATTATGGGAAGGGCAGAAAAGATTCAAAATAAGCAATTTTTTTTGCTGAGGTTTTCTAAGAGTTTTTACCAAAGCACCGAGAAAGTTGATGGCTGATTTCTACAAATCTCCAGATTAATGGCAAATTTTCTACAGGGAAGCAAGATGTTTAGTAGTTGTTCTTTCTGTTTCAATAGTAGTAAATTTATTTTAAAGAAAAATGTATTTTTACTTTGCCTTTTGCTATGTATAGTCCTACTGACACTCAGGAGCGGTGCCAGGGTTTTTGGTGCCCTAGGCGCAGGGCCGGCTCTAGCCATTTCGCCGCCCTAAGCACGGCAGCACTCCATGGGTGCGGGGGGGGGTCTCTGCCGCTCACCGGTCCCACGACTCCGGTGGACCTGCCACAGGCTTCCCTGCGGATGCTCCACCGCAGCTGCGGGACCAGCAGACCCTCCGCAGGCAAGCCTGCGGGAGGTCCGCCAGAGCAGCCTGCCGCCCTCCCAAATCCTGGTGCCCTATGGAAGCGCCGGCCCTGCTGACACTAAGTTTACACACTTTTCTCAATAAGATAGCAGCTCCCAGAATGCTGTAACTCAGCCATAGTTCTGGGTGTGTTATAATTAGGCAATAAGAAGGAACACGTAGGTACCCTTCTGTGGAATTATTGTTTGCCTCAGGTGAGTTACGAGGCACAAGATTGAAGAATAAGTGACAAACCACCCAAGAAGCAGAACAACTATCTATCTATAAATACTTTAGCTGGGTTACTGCTACGGTGAAATACAAATGATGAAACTAATGAGAGATTCATAACAGTTATTCAGCTTTATTGAAAGGGAACCCTGACAATATTGTTTTCAGCACACCAGACACCTTGGGCAGTATGCTACCAATCCACAAAGGATCGTCTGGATGAAGGGGATACCTACAGCCCCCTCAGTCCCTATGATACAGCAGCAAACAGCCAGCTCCTTCTGGCAGCCTCTGGTTCTACTGAGACTCCCCAATGACTCTGCAGAGCTGGGTTGACAGATTCCCCAGAATCCCTAGCCTGGATGTAAATAGAGGTGTGAATGGTGAGGCACTGCTTAGGAGAGTAAAATACAAACATGCCAGAGGACCCTATGTTCCCAAACTCTGGCTCTTTACACACCCAGGCAATTCCTCTCATGTCTACACTGTTATTTTTAACCATGTAGTGTTTAGCTGCCTCCTCACTGCCAAAGCATTTCCTCACCTCAGGGAGAGAGACATCGGCTGCAGGGAAAAACTCTGATAGAGGGGAACTTGTTGGCTCTCCCCCTGCCAGAGCCTTTCACTGCTGCGTGTAGATACACACCACCACACTTCTATTATTAGCAGTAGAAGTTGCCTATTATCTTGGTTCTGAGCAAGGAGAATGACCCACATCCTGCCCTCCCCATGAAAGGGTCTTTTTGGGTGGCAGAGTCTACTGGTGGGAGGTTGCGACTAGTGCCCTGTGTATGACAGGTAACAGTTTGATTTTCAAAAGTGCTGAGTATCTGGTGCTCCCACTGGTTAGAGTGTGAGCTGTGATTGCTCAGAATCTTTGTAAATCAGGTCCTAAGTGACCAAACAGTCCCCATGATTGAGCAATGGACAGGGGCAGCAAGCCTCTGCTTCCCCTGAAGATGCCAAAGGTAGTTAGGAGTCCTGGGACCAAGCTGTGAGAAGCTGCTTTAGAGTTTGTAAACCCCAACTGTCTAGTTAAGCCTGCAGGGCTTGATTCATTACAAACTCTTGCAAAATGAACCTGCAGGATTCAGTTCATAAACCTCTCATGAACCCATCCCTGGAGCAGTCATACCTCTTTACTTTGAAGCTTAGTTGAGAAGGGATTCCTTTCCAGTCTGCTCAATATCTGTTGTGGGTTGAGCTAACCCTGAAACTGAAAGACACCATGAATTTGATTGGTGAATCAGTGTGAAGAGAAAAAGAAACTGAGCAAAACCGTTGCACAGCACTTTAATGTACTTCATTCCCAAACATTTTTTGAAGTTTGAAAAATATTCTTTTCTTTGGTTATTTTAATTTGTGCATGTCTTAGGTTTCTTCTCTTTTGCTTGGAGTAGAAGCAGAAATGCTGTGGCATTGTGAAAAAGATTACCTTCAGTTTATTTACAGCTTGATCACAATAGTTCTCTGAAAAGGAAAACTAATTAAAAGTTTATTAACTAAGTACATGTATGTTTCTAAAACTAATTAGAACTGAGGGATTGGCTCAGATTGTATTCAAACTCTTGTTTTATACTAGTGGTTTTTACAGCATATTATAGAGTATATTAGCATCAATTTCACTCAGTTTTGTGAAAGCCTGTAAATAATAATGATATGCTTTTTATATCATAGTAGCCAAAGCAAAGGCTGTGATACAGTACTAATATGATACAGCTGAAAATTGTTAATACCATAAGTCTTTCATTATATTGCTTATCACATTAGCACAGGGACAGCATTCCAGCTTCTGCCAGCTTACTTTCTACACACTGCCTGTAAGTATAAGGGACTCATGAATATTTAAATATTGTGAATAGGGTTCTCATTGACATTAAGCCACAGCTTCTGAGCTGAAGTTGCAGCCTTCTCATGCCAGAAATCAGATTTTCAATGAACATCCTGTGACTAGCAATGGAACACAGCACATTAAAGGATCACTGTGACATGCCAGGTAGTTATCAGATCATAGAGATACATGCCTACTGGGCTCCAAATAGCTTGCCATGTGCCATTCGGTTCCTATTGGCCAACTAGCCATAGGCTGCAATTCTATGAGACGGAAATGTTTTTTAGATAGTGGATATAATGCTGCTGCACAGCCCAGTTTCCTGTGGTTGCTGTGGCAGCTGCAGCTCCAGAAGTTTTCCGGCCTCTCCTGTTGCTTCCTCTGGATTGTTTTGCATATATTACCTTTTCAGACTGAGTTCCTCGCTTCACTTTCAAAGACATAGTATGTGCTGTGATCCCATATGGACGACTACATGTATTAGGCTATATAGTACAACGTGCTAAGGTTTGCTTAATTGAAAATGGGACAATTTGAATTTTCTTAGGTTCAGATGCTGCCACTCACTCAGTCTGTAATCAGGCAGAAGTCCCATTAACTCCAAAGAGCATTTTCCTGAGCAAGGAATAAGTATGACGATATATAGGATTTGTGCCAAGCTGCCTATTTTCTTTGGACAGGTTAGTTGACCAGGTTTCAGAAGCTTCCTAGGCTTGGTTCACAAGACGCTTGTCTATGAAAATGTTCCTCAGATCAAGAAGGATGCACAGTGTCTTTTTGAACTGATGAAATGGCTGCTGGCTATATTATTGAAGGATTATTTTAGATTTATTAATGATTGTTATCAAGCCAACTCTATACTGAGATGAGAAATCAACAGTGGTGTCCATTCATATGGAGCTCAGTGCATAGACAGAGCCAATCTCACTGTTAAAGCTGAGCAATTACGGTACAATATTTTTACAAATATTTTCTTGAACTTTTAAAAAGAATTTGTTTTGTCTGTATTTATATCCCCTTTGTGTTCACTTTTCTTGTATATTGTAGGAAACAAGTTTATTCGCCAGAATAAATGAACTTCACAGAATATGCACAAAAAGTTAATTTTCAATTTGTAATCACAATATTTATACTAAAAACCTGATTTTAAAAGTTATGTTCATCCAATCAGGGAACAGCAACATACTTTATGACCTACATTTTCAGTCAAAGTATCATGAATATCAGATAAACTCCTCACCAGTGGGCTACAAACCAGAATTATTTACAGAAATTCTTTGGCAAATAATTTCAAGCAGTGATTCAGTTTTAGGGCTGGAAAATTATCTGTCCACAATCTGTTTTCAAAAAAGCCAAATTTCACTGGATACATTATTTTTTATGAATTAATAACATAGCTGTATTCAGTCCAAAGCAGCCATTGCACAAAAAAATGACAACTCAGATAAGAGAAATAACAATTTATAGCAAAATTATGCTTATTTTCTTTCCCCAAATATGACAGTGCTTTGATTTGACAAAACTGAGGTAAATATGGTAAAGGCAATTGTAGGGCTTGATTTCTTAAACACCTTTTAGCAATGTACATTTCTAGGACTTATATAATAATTTAAGAAATCCAAAATTCAGCAACCAGTTGAATAAAAGTCAAAAGTCATTCTAGGGTGAATTGCTGCAGTACAGGTAAAATTATCGAGTGTTTTACTTCTTCATATTGCAATTTTCTTCAGGGAAAAACAATATTCTTTACAAAAAATTAAAATTGCATAATTCAGTTGGTAAATAAGCAGCTTCTATAAAAAGGTGAAACTTTTCTCTAAAATTAATTGCAATATAAGATTGTAAATGAAACAGAAATGAATATATAGTGCTATTCCAAACATATAAATTTAGCCAAATTGTCCTACCTGGCACAGTTAACAAGATACCCATGGCTACTGTTCTCTTACTTTTTAGAGGTGTAAAAAGCTCAATTCCAATGGTTAAGCCAATGAACAGGTGTATACAAATGCTAGCTAAAATAACTCTTGCATGGTTGATAGCCCTTCTGGCATAGCTTAGCATCACTGACACACTCCTAAATCATACTGCCATGTATAGTCTCGGTATTATAAATAAATTGGCTGAGATGAGCTTGCAGCAAAGAAGGAACAATAAAAGAAACCCTGAAGTAACATAAGCTGAAATTACTATGATTAGAAATGTATATATCATGCTACAAAGTGATGTACAAAGAGTCTTTGTTATATCTTCTGCATAATACTATAGTTAGTCTGCCAGAACAAGACACTGATTTTAAATTAGTTTTTTTTAATAAAATAGCATTCAAAAGTATATAATTTTTAAATAAAAAACAATTCAGAATCAAGAGCATAGTCCAGTATGTGAGAAAGGATCTTTACTAATTGAAACCTGCAAGAGGCACATCTTTTCAGGTTAGATTCAGTACTAATGCAGACCCCAATCCTTCAAAAGTACACTTGCTCCACTTACACACATGAGCAACCCCAGTTGTTAAGAGATGATGTTGAGAACTGCACGAAGGAAGCCATTTGCAGTACACAATTCAAAGTTTTATTGGGCCTCCAAACCCTTGGAAGTATGCAAAATATTCCTGAGCATCATCTACTGACACCTTAATTATTTACAAACATACAGACATAGCTTGTAATGCCGGTGACTCCAAATGTGAAGTTAAGCACATGCATAAATTAAGCACATGTGACCTTGAGGCTTCTGGGGAAGCCTTGTTAAAGTTATATTCAGGTTTGCACTTAAAGCAGCACTAAAATCTCTCTATTGACATTTAATTATTGAATTTTATCTCCATGTTTTATTCACTCATTCTTCAGCAGAGAAATGAATTTTCTGTAACATTTTTTGGCAACTTTGACAGAGGAAACTTTTAAAAGGAGTATTATTGGATATTTTCTCTGAGATTACATGGTATAGACTTATATCTAAAAAACAACAGTCCCTAGAAACTTTAAGTTACAACATACACAGTCTAGTAACAGTTCAGCTACATGTAACAAATTCACTTTTACTAAAATACAAGACTGGATATTTCCCTTACAACTTCAGTTTGCTGAGAGAGCCATCTCGTCTCCCCGCCTCCTCAGCTCCCTTCCTCACACAGACCCTGGGGTACCAGAGATACTGGCTAGGTAGCAGCGGCTGAGAAGGAGGAGATGGCTATGAGGGGACATAAAAAGGAGATGAAGCTTGGAGCTAGTGGGAGGTTATACCTTTTTTCAGTTTTTGCCTCAAATCATTTTTTGTTAATGATATGCATGGGCAAATCACATGGTCTCTGGGCATATTTACAAATAAAAACACAGCATATCACATTGTTAACATTACACTGCAAAAAAACATAATCAAATTTACAATGATCAAAATAAAAGCCTAGTAAGAAATAACTTGCTTAAAAAGTAACTTGGGTTATCCTTAGAGACAGAAAAACATTCTGCATTAAGTATCAGAGGGGTAGCCGTGTTAGTCTGGATCTTTAAAAGCAGCAAACAGTCTTGTGGCACCTTATAGACTAACAGACATTTTGGAGCATGAGCTTTCGTGGGTGAATACCCATTTCATTGTATGCATCTAGTGGAAATTTCCAGGGGCAGGTATATAAAAGCAAGCAAGAAACAGGCTAGAGATAAAAAGGTTAGTTCAATCAGGGAGGATGAGGCCCTCTTCTAGCAGCTGAGGTGTGAAAATCAAGGGAGGAGAAACTGGTTTTGTAGTTGGCAAGCCATTCACAGTCTTTGTTTAATCCTGAGCTGATGGTGTCAAATTTGCAGATGAACTGAAGCTCAGCAGTTTCTCTTTCAAGTCTGATCCTGAAGTTTTTTTTGCTGCAGGATGGCCACCTTAAGGTCTGCTATAGTGTGGCCAGGGAGGCTGAAGTGCTCTCCTACAGGTTTTTGTATATTGCCATTCCTAATGTCTGACTTGTGTCCATTTATCCTTTTCCGTAGAGACTGTCCAGTTTGGCCAATGTACATAGCAGAGGGGATTGCTGGCATATGATGACGTATATTACATTGGTGAGCGTGCAGGTGAACGAACTGGTGATGGTGTGGCTGATCTGGTTAGGTCCTGTGATGGTGTTGCTGGTGTGGATATGTGGGCAGAGTTGGCATCGAGGTTTGTTGCATGGATAGGTTCCTGAGTTAGAGTTACATGGTGCAGTGTGCATTAACTGGTCTCCAGCAAAGGTCTGATTAAATATATTAGCTTTGCGCTATGCCCTGAAGGTTAATAAACTTAAGCTCTGTCTAACCAATGGAGAAAGCAGACGGTTCTCCACTGAGACTGTCCTACTACTAGCTGATAGTTGTTTAAACATGAGAGCAAATCAACTGACCTCAATAGTTAAGATGGGAGATGTGAGAGCCAGTCACTCAGGTATTAATAGGATACTACAAGTCGTATGGAAACACTACATTACACTAATGACTGGGCCCAAATTATACAGGCTACTTCCTGTCTAATTACTGTATAAAAGCAACACTTTGAACTATACCCTAAAGTAGACAGAAATTTAGTGTAATCTGCAAAGCCCAAATGGTGTACTGTGCTCCCTCTGACCCACTCCTCAAAGCAACTGTGCTACCATTAAACTCTCAGACCTGCTCCCTCGGAAGTCAATGGGAGTCTTTCCATTAACTTTTGGGGAGGGTTAGACCAGGCTCTAACTTGCAGCTTCTGAGGGGGTCTTTAAGGGGAGTTCCATGCAGAATGTGTTGCAGTAGTGCAATCTGGAAGTCAAAAGCCTGGATAACTGTGACAAAGTCAACATCTGAGAGGAATGGTCACAATTATGCTAAATACAAATGGGAAAAAATGTTTTTGGCCACGGAAGCCCCCTGGCACCCAGGGCCATAAGTGGATCCAAAAATAAGTTATAATGTTCTGTGCATTGGTACAAGTATTAGTATTCATTAGTGTAAGGCAGTACTTCCATACATCTTGCAGTATCCAGAGCTTCATAAGCTGGTATTAACATATTTTTACTTTTCACTTTCACAAATCTTAACATTATCTCTCTATATGTATTAACATTTTTTTTTATATCTCCAACTATCGTAGCATCACGATACATTGATATATTTATTGACATCATTTTCCAAAAGACTTGGAATGACATACTTTTGATATTCTTCAGACTAAGTTCTCCATTCATTTGCACTAATTTATTTGACACTTCATTACGTAATAGTTTTACGGCTATAGGTTTCATTATCACAAAAACTCTGTAATGGCCAGATTCTTAGCAGATGTAAATTGACCTAATTCATTGGCTTCAAAATCTTTGTTAGGGAAGTGGAATGTTCAGAAAATTAACAATGGGCTATTGAGCCTCTTGCTGGTTCAAACTCAGGTCAATTTTAACAGTGGGTCAGTGAACACAATAATAGTTATTACAGGTCAATGAACTTTGTTAAATTTGAAGCTTTACAGACCTTTCAAGCTATTTTTAGAGTTCTCAATAGCAATTCATGAACCTTTTGTTCTGTAATTTGAACCCATATTTATTTTCAAGGTTGAGGTCATTTTTAAAACCAAACCAAACCAAACATGTTTCGTACAGATAAAGGGGAAGATATAGCCTAAATAAGGGATAGAAGAACTATAAACAAGCTAGACTGACAAAATTGAATGTTATATATGCTATTTTTACTTTTTTTTTATTAGATTTCTTCTCTCCCTCTGTATTTTTTCATCACTTTTCTATATTAATTGTTCACTCTACCCACTCTGCACTTTATTTTCACCCTATTTATTGATCACTTCTCTTTTTTTTTTTTTTTTGCCCAGCCTTGTCTAAGTGGAGCAGAAGCACAATAATAGCTGAGTTTGAGTCTTCTAGTGGTGTCTTCTGTTCAAGTTTGAGGGGGATTCGCAAGGTAATATGTTCTATGCTGATGCTGTCTGTACTGCATGATCTGTAAGCAAAATGAGGACTTCATTCAACAGGGCTGTCAGCTTTGCACTTTTCTTGAGCTCTGTGGCCCCAAGCACACAATAGGCTAGCTCCATGTGTGAATTTACACCCGTGTAAGTGTTCACAGGCTGATGGGAGACTAAATATTCAAATCAACAACAAGAAATTCATATCCTCACACCGATTTCTGCAAAAGGGATCTACTGTGAGCTCAGTAACTAATTTTCATTGTTAATGATACTGACCATATTGAGGCCAGTCTTTGGGGCTCCTACTCACACTAACCAGCACTTCTCACATAGTCCCACTGGTTTCAAAATCCCAGTGTAGCCGTTTTAGTATGCTGGACCATTGAAAAGATGAGACGTGATATGGTGTATTGTAGCCAGATCCTTTTTAAGGTGGCTGAGCTATGCAAACACAACAAGGAGAGTTTATTATGCAACAGATTGAAAAATCCTTGAATACATTTGAAAGTTCCAGGAATAAAGTTCACCTGAGAGACTAGATTGCAACCTGTTGCACCCTGCTTGGATTACAGGCTGCCACGAGGAGGTAAGTTGGAGATAAAGACCCTGTGAAGAAGTAGCTGGGGAGGAGGACTACACCGGGTGGCTCCAACCCCCACTCATTGGCTAGAGTAGCTGGGTAGGTGCACAGCAGGGGGTGAACAGCTCCACAAAATGGGTGAATTAGTTATTACCCCCTTCACTGCCTCAGAGTAAGAGGATTCAGAGAGGAATAGTGTGTATCTGAACACAGCTTGTTCTTTGGTCTGATCCTAGGATGGTCCAGCTAAGTACTGCATCTGACTCAGAGTATGCTGCAAAGTTACAGGCTAGAAGCTTTATGAATAATTTGAATTTATTTTTGTTATTTGCCCAGTTTATAGGGCTCGGTGAAAAATTTGCGAATGCCTGTGAAGATCTCACAGTTCTTTTTCAATTAAAAGATAAACTTTTTGAAATGCTTTGTCCCACTCTAGATAACATTTTCTGCTTACTAAATGTGTGTGATATCCAGGCAAAACCTAATTTCATAGGACAATAAAATAAGTATAAAAACCAAAATAAACTCATTTTACATAGTATTCAATAAAGATCAGCATCTCATTCAAATAATAACACTGTCCCCCAGATAGATATGCTCCAGAATAAAAGTATTTCTGATGCAATGTACCTGTATTTGGTGATTGCAAATCAATGTTTACAGCTCCCAGAGAGTTATGAAGTTTAGTTATGAATCACAATGACCTCCACTGTGTCTGGGATAAATGCTGTAGTGACAGAACTGAACATAAAATCTCCATCATTACACTTGAATTTCCCATAAGCCCTCCCACACATCCGAATTCCCAGTCCACTACAGTCAGATGCATGGCACAAAGAAAGTTTTTTTTATTGGGGATTCAGTATAGCTGTAAATCAATAGATGTAGAAGGGTGAAAAACAACTGTCAGAATTATACCTCATGATCCAAATGTGCTAGTATGAAGCCTAATTCAAACTCCATTATACTGCTTTGACTTCAGCAGACATACAGTAGGATAAAACTAGTATTCAAACATGGAGAGCTCGGCCCACAGTATTTAAGTTGATGTGTAACACACATTGTTTACATTTTCTAGTGTCAATGATGTAGCAATTTCTCTGTATGGTCATTAAGCAATTTATTGTCAGTGATGCATTATATGTACAGTATTTACATGTCTTTAAAGATGGTACGGTACTTTGAAGCTGAAAAGTACTAGCAGTGCTACTTACTTAGAAACTAAGAGAGTCTCATACATTTCCCCTTAGTTCAATTCTTTAGGTTAACATCCTACTTTCTATTAACTCAGTAATTACAGTTTATTTTTGCTCCTTTCCTCTCTCCCTTTTAAACACTTTTATAATTCTGTCTTTTCAGCTTCTCCTTCTTTCCCCATACTCCCTAACACTCTGTATGTTCAATCCCCTTTTCTTTTACTTTCCTTATGTCTTTTCTCTCACTCTGCAATATTTTTCCCTGTTGCTCTTCCTTTCTCTGCTCCCTTTTAGTCTCCCACTTCCCCCTCCAGTCTCTTCCCTCCCCTTCCATTCCAACTTCTCCTTTCCCTCTCTGCCTCACTTATCCCCTAGATTACTCTGCCCCACATTGTTCATTTCACCATCTTCAGTTGCAACTCCTCACCACCTCTTGGTGAAGTTCCGGTTTTTCCAAGGCACCTAATACTATGGTTTCTAGTGCTTCCTCACCCTTCAGCCATATTTCTCCAAGTGCTCTCTCACCAACCTGTGCTTCCTTTACCAAATACTTTGTCACTCACTCTCTCACTTCCACTCTCCATCTTCTCTTTAAGCTTACATTAGATTTTCTCCCTTCATCCTCTTCTCCCAGTTCTTTTTCCTCCCAGTAACTCCCATTCCCACACAAGCTTTATCTCATCATTAAGGCCCCCTCCCTCCTCTCCCCAAGTCTTCCTTGATGTCTCATTTGACTTGAGGTTGCCAACAGAAACCATTCTTTGCATGCTACTTGGTTCTCTCTTCTTGCCTAACTACCTCTGATCTTCATTGGGTGTGTACATGACATGGGCTATAGTTGAAGAATCAGTGTGGGAGGCAGTCAAGAGGTGGCAGGGGAAAAGCACCACAGCAGCCTTTCCTGCTGTCTCACATTCTGGGAGATGCAGTGCAATCAGGTTGATGTTTGAGGGGGTATTTTGCTCCCATTTGAGATTAAGTACCTAAAATGGCTATCTATTCCACTCTTCCCAACTCAGACTCTGGTCTCATCTGGTTCTCTTTATGCTAACAAAGATTGCTGTGATGTGGGACAACGGCAAGAGGAATGATTCCAACATGGACAATGGATGAAATCATCATAAAAAGCTAAATGGAAACTTTATTTGTTAGGAAATAGCTGGATAAAATTCCTCACTGGAAGCAGTGAGAGGTAATTACATTAAAATATTGTATGTATCTAACAAGGTTGTTGTATCTGTAATTGCCATATATTGTTCTTCAAAAAAAAGTCTGGTTGACAACAGCAACAGAAGAATTCCTTAGCAGAGTTTTTAGCATCAATCAATGAAGCAGTCCAGCTACTGTGAAGTAAGTTGAAGTTCTAGATCTAGAGATAAACAGATCAGAATATTTTGCCCAGGGGTCTGGTTTGGTTTGACTTTAATCTGATTTTATTCCACAACACTGCTGCAATGTTAGGGGGAAATGAACTACTGTATGCCATAGAATGTAATAAGGTATCATTCATAAAAAGAATCAACAATATCAATAAACATACTTCAGAGCTGGAACAGCAAGCAGACAGGGATGGATAGGCACTAACTAAATGCTTGCATTTGCTGGCATTACAATCAAAGCAGAATTCCAGTAGTTATAGAAATCAGTGTGAAACCCTAGTCCACTTGGCACTAAGAGAAAAAGCAAGTCCCAGAAATCCAATCAGAATATCTCAACACAATAGCATGTTCTGACAACACGCTACTGACATTTCCTTTTAACATCTTATTATTTAAGTCCCAAACTATTGCAAAAAAAATTAAAAAATCTTTTTTGTTTCCCAAGCTGCTGTCTTGCTCTCTGAAGAGCTAAGACTTTTCTTCAGCCCCCTCCTGCTTCATTCAGGCTCTGATATAACATGATGGAGATTAAAAATCACATTTATTAGGAGAGAAAATGAAGCCACCTAGTCCCAGGATATTCAATCTATAGTCACAGAGGTCTGATTGCTTTTCAGCAAAGTGTGAAGTGGGAGAGGAGGGAAAAAGCCCAAAGCTGATGTCTGAAGGAAGCTGCCTAGGAGACCTAATTTTCAGGGGAGTCTCCTGCCTCACTGTGCCAAGACAGCTTTGATGGGTCTGTCTCTGTAAGAATTTTCCCGCCTTGCACCTCCAGGAGCAATAGCTGAATCTCCGTCAGGGACATGCCACTCAAGCATGGTTCTGTTTCAATATGCCTCTCCTCCTCTACCCTGCTGAGACAGCTGGGTGGATGGTTTGCCTTCTTGTACTTCTTTATCACCTGCCTAGGGATCAGTGGCCTGAGATGCCCAAATGTCTAATGCCACGCTGAAGATGCTATGGATACCCGCTCTCATACACCTACCCATTCTCTCTGACCTAACATACCCTTCTATATGCCAGCTGTTAGTTCTGCATGCATGGTCTTCTGTAGGCCCAGGTGTGCCACCTCTACCTCTAGTCCCTCACATTCGAAAAGCCATAAACAAGGGTCCACAAAATGAAGAGATTGGCTTTAAAATCAGGAAATGTTAAAAAAATAAAGTGGGCATATTTTTATTTGCTTTCTCATTTTTGCGTTTTATGGGTTCACATTTTCCAGCTATTATCCACAAACAGGAAACCTCTTTTTCTTTTCCAGTGAGAGCTGATAGTCTCAGATCATGACTTCCAAATCTGGGACTTTACTAAAACGCACCAAATATCAGGAGACTCATGATAAAATTACAAAACCTGGCAACCCTGTAGGCCAATTCAGCATGATAAGCTGGTGGGTAATATGGAACAAGAGGTAGGGAAATACTGCATAAGTAGTGAGCATTTAATATCTACACAATTTTATCTGCTACTATTCTCCAGGCTCTTTGTATGTTGTTTTGGTTTTCTTCTTTTGTGTTTTTTTTTTTCCTCTTGCCTTTTCCCATGTGACTGCATTGATGGAAATAAGTAAATTTATTTTTTTAACTAGTCACTGAAAATCAATAAAAAATTCCAATAGTTAAGCTTATTTTAACTTATTTTATTGAAATGCAGAACAACAATTTAACCATACTCTAGATATAATTCATCCATTAGATGATCTATTTGTAACTATGAGTTCACGGATCTGACTCATCTAGCAAATCCCAGCCTTGATTATGAACACCACGCACATTTTAATGTAGAATGTGCATATTGTATATGACACAACAAAAGGACTATGAGGAAGACAAGCTAAACATAGGTATGCATTTATTCATGTTTATTATAGAAATGAATAATACCTGGAACTTATATAATACCTTCTATTTCAAAATGCTTTACACACATTAATAAATTAATCCATATACCACTCATGTGATATAGGCAAGTAATAGTAGTCCTTTTTACAAGGCACATATAGGTTAAGTGATTTTCCCAAGGTCACAAAGACAGAAATGCTGGCCCCATGGTTAAGGCCCTAAGCTGGGACTAAGGTGATTTGCATTCAACTCCTGGCTCTGACATAGATTTCCTGTGTGACTTTGAACAAGTCACTCTCTCTAGTGTTTCAGTTCCCCATCTATAAAACTGAGGTTTCAATGTTCTGATTTTTTCACCCTTTGTACATTCAGAGATGCAAGAGACATGCCTTGCCCTGAAAAGATTACAGTGCAAGGGCCTTGTGATAGTTTTGAAGCTACTCTGAATTAAGCTATGAATACTGTTGGCTTGGTTACTGGAATATCTTCATACAGTGGGATAACCCAATAGAGAACTGTCTGGGGAAAAGGGAAGGAAGGAAAAGAATGGCTCAAGAGAAGTTTGGACACCTTTCAGCAAACTCTTTAGTGTTGTTAAGGGACAATGCCAGAACTATTATGATTTTACCGCCTTTCCAGACAACCTACAAAATGGGTTCAGATCAGGACAGGAAAAGGCCTGTTAAGACAGAAGAAGACAAAAGAAGAATGGGATCGTCTCTCAAGAGAGAGGCAGTATTTGTCTAGTGGAACCAGAATGAGACACAGTACCCTGCTGGGGGGGCTCTGAAGAGGCTAGACCTGCCTAGGTTATCATTAAGGGATGATAAGATTTCAGGTAAGATGCAAATAGACTGTTTGTTAGTTGTTTTGAAATCCTGTTTCTCTAGATGCTTTGTTCCTACCACTAAAATAAACAATATTTGGTTCTAAGAAGGCTGTCTAATAACGGTGCACCAATGGCCATAGATAACCATAGGGAAGAACCTTAGGTGTCCAAACTCAGTTGGACCTGGATTAGAACGGTGAATTCACAGGGTAGTATAGCATTGGGTCCTGGTCTAGGAACAGGAAAATTGCAAAATTCCGTTTCTGGAGAGGTAAAGACATGATGTCTGACACCTGAGGGAGCATAGTCAGAGAACAGAAAGGGGAGAGAGGGGAAGTTTGCCCTGTGCCTTCATGGAGCTATGCTGAAGTCAGTGGGGCTCTATTTTTTTGAATACAAGGATTTGTACATGCAGAACAGCTTGCTTAATAGTCTCCCAATCTAACTTCAAGCTTCTAGGTGCCAGTGGAATACAAATAAGAATAGCCTGTGGAAGAATTAGGAATTGGACTATATCATTAATGTCCCAGTCCTATGCTTAGTCACAAGATCATTCTTTTTCGATATTTGCATATGTTACAGTCAGGGCCGGCTCTAGCCATTTTGTTGCCCCAAGCACGGCGGAAAGCTGCGAGGGGCGCTCTGCCTCTCGTCCGTCTCGCGGCTCCCTGGACCTCCCGCAGGCATGCCTGCAGATGCTCCACCGGAGCCGCGGGACCAGCGGACCCTCCACAGGGTCACCTGCGGGAGGTCCATCGGAGCCGCCTGCCACCCTCCCGGCAACTGGCAGAGCACCTCCGCGGCATGCCGCCTCAAGCACGCGCTTGGCATGCTGGGGCCTGGAGCCAGCCCTGGTTACAGTTCCAGAGTGAGTGTATCTTTGTTCTCTCTCAGCCTCCCCATATGCACCCTTTCAAAGTGACGGGCCAATACTTCTCTTAGTGTGGAATCCCACAGTGCACCACCATTCCTCATCTGGGTCCTCAGGTCATGGCACCCTTGTTTACTAATTGTGCCCTCAACAAGTCCAGCAGAGTTTTAGCCCATCCTTACCAATTATGGAATCTGTCCACACACCCCTCTCCATTACTGCACGGTTGGCTCAGCAGAGCAACTTAGTCTGAAAGTGGAACTGGAGATGAGGGAGGAACTGGAGCTAGAGGTGGAACTGGTCTGGGGCGAAGTGGAGCTGTGACTGGGGATGGAGTGGAGCTGGGTGGCTCTCTCTCCCTGCCCCCGCGGGGGTTGGCCCGGGCCTCGCTGTGCACCCCTCCAAATGTTCCTCTGTACCGCCATACTCCCAAAGGAGGTGCACCATGCAGTTTGGGGACCACTGTCTTAAGGTAAACAAAGAGTAATTCAATGAAATATTTACAACTGAAGTTAGGATGTGAGGGGGATCAATTTAGTCCCCTGTGAAGTGAGATATATATATATGATACATCACATATCCAGACCAATTGAGGTTTATATATGTCACCCATGTTTTATCAAAGTTCCAGTATATCTATCATTTCTTCCATCAATCTGCTAAGTCAAATAACAGGCAAGAATAAATAAAATGCCCCATCCCAATTTAAATGTATTGAATTAGCAATGATCTCTAATATTATGATGGTTTTATTTTTGTACAATCGTTTTCCCAAAAGACTAGATTATATCCATAGTTAAATAAAGTGATTGATGTGCCCCGTTTGCCACACTCCTGATTTCATTTTGTAGACATCTTTAAAAGTCCACCAGTTGGTTACATTACATATTTCTCATAATTGTTGTGTGCAAAGATTAACCTTTTCCATTGCCAAATGAACTTACATCTTGGCAAACTATTCTGAGCTTGAGAGAACTTGTTCTTTCTGTATTGGTGGCTGTGTTTAACGCTATGATGACATCTTATTGGCCAAGTATTAGTGTCATATTCTGACATGGTGTCCCATTATGGGACATATCCTGTTGCCAACATTATAGAATCAAGGCTTACAACCTGTGCAAAATCACTGCCCTCAATGGGGATGGATGAGTGGAAGTCGGTGCAGAAATTGGTTCAGGGATGTAGTTGTGTAGTGCAAGAACAGACCACTTGGGGCATTCAAACTGATCCTATGTTTTTTGCAAGATTGCACACTAAGGGCTGGTCTACACTACGGGATAAAATCGATTTTAGTTACGCAATTTCAGCTACGTGAATAACGTAGCTGAAGTCGAATATCTAAAATCGATTTACTTACCCATCTTCACCGAGCAGGATCGATGTCCACGGCTCGCCATGAACTCTGTTGGGGTTGGAGGAGTTCCGGAATCGATATAAGCGCGCTCAAGGATCGATATATCCCGTCTAGATTAGACACGATATATCGATCTCAGAGCAATCGATTTTAACGCGCCGATACAGCGTGTAGTCTAGACGTGGCCTAAGTATTGAATCCTGCAACCTTTATGCACATCATTAACACAACAATAAGATAGGAGGCTACTTATACGTGTAAAGATGACTCAGTTATGGGTATGGGTTTCAAACATTTCCTTTGATGTCTTATCTAAACTCTTCTTGAATATTTGTAGTGGTGGAGTTCTTGACCTTGGGAGTTTATTCCATTGTTCAATTGCTCATGCTGGTAAGGACATTTTCATAATATCTAGACTACATTTTGCCTTTCTTAGCTTCAGGCCATTGCTTCTACTTCTACTATTGTCTAAGTATGTGAATAATTCCCTGTCTTCAAATATATTAATACCTAGAAGGTATTACTATTTTTGCACGCTGAATATATTTCCCCTTAAGGCTTTGTCTTTTCTAGGTTATATATAGTACATTTAGCTGCCAAAGAGTTGCTGTGTTTTAGGACAGAATTGGTTGAATTAAAGTGGTGGTGAAATGATGTAGTACATGGGTTGGCAACCTCTGGCACGCGGCTCGCCAGGATAAGCACCCTGGCAGGTCGGCTCAGTTTGTTTACCTGCTGCATCCACACATTCTGCTGACTGCGGCTCCCACTGGACACGGTTCGCTACTCCAGGGCAATGAGGATGGCAGGAAGCTGCAGCTAGCACATCCCTCGGCCCGCGCTGCTTCCCACAGCCTCCATTGGACTGGAGCGGTGAATTGCAGCCAGTGGGAGTCGCGATCTGCTGAACTTGTGGACGCAGCAGGTAAACAAATTGTCCTGACCTACCAGGGTGCTTACCCTGGCGAGCTGCGTACCAGAGTTGCCGACCCCTGATGTAGTAGAATCCAGCTGGACATTGGATTTTGTGAAATATCTGCACTATTTTTTATTTCCTTCAAATCTGTGGTTTTACAAAACCCCAGTATGGAGTATGGGCATCAGTATGGAGCAGTCAGCATATAGGAATCCTGAAAATAATGTTTTCCATGGCACCTGCTTCTTGTAAACCCACAATCCATACTGACCAGTGTAGTGTCTAGTTTAGTGGATCAGTGATAATACATGATACTTTTAACTGAATCATGAAATAATGTAAACTAGTACATGAGCTGTCAGTCTCTTATTCAGCCTTTCTGGCATTTTAATTACAGTAGAGTATTTTAGGTGACATTTTGAGCTAGACTGTAAACCAGGTTGACACAGACCTAGTGCATATGAAAAGTATAGATGCCAGGTATGGATGGTATTACAATTTTCTTTTATTTATGTTTTTAATGTGCAGTTTGTTTTCCCATGTTTGATTCAGCACCCCTGCAGGTATTACCAAAGGTTTGCCTTTGTCTAAATTTAATGGGTTACAATCTCTTTGCTTCTTGCGCAACCCATTTTTTATCACATTGGTTGCAGGGGCTTAGGACTCAGGTCTCAGTGCATCCAATTACAATTGCACAATCTTATTGCTCTGGTGCCCCATCGTGGCACATTTGGGAACTAGTTTGGAACATGGTCTGAAGGCTCTCTTGGGGTTGCTCAGCCCATTGTCCCACTCACTCACTCTGTTACTTCTCTCATGCTCCCAGAGCTGCAACACTTCCCTCTTCATGGCTTAGCCCTCCAGCCAAAACACACTAAACTTCTCACCCTTTTGGGTTATTATCAAAGTCTCCTTCCAAACTGTCCCTGGAGGTCCCCAGATAGGTTGCCCCTAGCATGCCACTCCCACATGCTATAGGTCTTATAAGGGAACCCAGGCCCAGCCTCTATACTGGGTTCCAATCCAAGGACCCTCAACTCAGAAGCTCAGGTCTTTACTCTTCCAGTCCCTACTGCTCCTTCCCTGGACTGCTTCCTACACTGTTTATTACAAGCTCTTAATATAAGAACATAAGAATAGCCACTACTGGGTTGGACCAATGGTCCATTCAGCCCAGTATCTTGTCTTCCAAGAGTGGGCAAAGCCAGATACTTCAGAGCAGTGGCTCTTAATCTTTCCAGACTACTGTACCCCTTTCAGGAGTCTTATCTGTCTTGCGTACCACCAAGTTTCACCTCTTAAAAACTACTTGCTTACAAAATCGGACATAAAAATACGGAAAAGTCACAGCACACTGTTACTGAAAAATTGCTTATTCTCATTTTTACCATATAATTATAAAATAAATCAACTGGAACATAAATATTGTACTTACATTTCAGTGCACAGTATATAGAGCAGAATACACAAGTCATTGTCTGTATGAAATGTTAGTTTGTACAGACTTCACTAGTGCTTTTTATGTAGCCTGTCGTAAAACTAGGCAAATATCTAGATGAGCTGATGTACTGTCTGTGTACCCCCAGGGGTATGCGTACCAGGCTGAGAACCACTGCTTTAGAAGGAATGAACAGAGCTGGGCAATTATTGAGTAATCTATTCCCTATTGTCCACTTCCAGCTTCTGGCAGTTAGAGGCTTAGGACATCCCAAAACACGGGACTGCATCTCTGATAGCCTTGTCTAACAGTCACTGATTGACCTATCCTTCATGAACTCATCTACTTCTTTTTTGAACCCAGTTATTTTCTTGGCCTTCACAATATCCTCTGGCAACAAGTTCCACAGGTGCATGGTGTGAAGGAGTATTTCTTTATGTTTGCTTTAAACCTGCTGTCTATAAATTTCATTTGATAACCCCTGGTTCTTGAGTTATATGAAGGAGTAAATAACACTTCCTTATTCACTTTCTCCACACCGTTTGTGATTTTATAGGCCTCTAGCATCTCTCTTTTCTCAGCTGAACTATCCCCATCTTTGTAATCTCCCGTCATATGAAAGCTGTTACATACCTCTTATCATTTTTGTTGCTCTTCTTTATATTTTTTCAATTTTAATATATCTTTTTTTTTTTGCAGCAGGGTGACCAGAACGACACACGATATTCAAGGTGTGGGTGTATCAGGGATTTATATAGTAGCATTATGGTATTTTCTGTCTTATTATCTATCCCTTTTCAAATGGTTCCTAACATTCTGTTAGCTATTTTGACTGCACATGGAAAGGATGTTTTCAGAGGACTATCCACAATGACTCCAAGATCTCTTCTTGAATGGTAACAGCTAAGTTAGACTCTATCATTTTGTAGGTATAGTTGGAATTATGTTTTCCAATGCACACTACTTTGCATTTATCTATATTGAATTACATCTGCCATTTTGTTGCCGAGTCACCTGGTTTTGTGAGATCCCGTTGTAACTCTTTTCGGTCTGCTTTGGACTTAACTATCTTGAGAAATTTTGTATTGTCTACAAATTTTGACATCTCTTTGTTTACCTATTTTACCAGATCATTTGTGAATATATTGAACAGCACTGGTCCTAGTACAGATCCTTGGAGGACTCCACTATTTGCCCCTCTCCCTTCTGAAAACTGATCTATTCCTAGTCTCCTACATCTGGTATTAGGGAGCATAAGTTCTCCCACACTGCAAGCACCCTTCTTTGTTGCCAACTGCAAGGTTTTACAGGATCCATGTCTGTTTCTGCCCAGCTGAGTTTCATACCCAATTAAGCTTCACTGCTGTCATAAATAGATAGCTAAGGGTTAATGTTTCTTTTACCTGTAAAGGGTTAACAAAGGGAACCAAACACCTGACCAGAGGACCAATCAGGAAACTGGAGTTTTCAAAGTCAGGGAGGGAAATTTTGGACTCTGGGTCTTTGTTTGTGTCTCAGCCTATGAGAAGCTTCTTTTCATCTGTCTTATCTTCTGTTCCAACTTGTAAGTACAGAGTTGAAAAACCAATATGACTTTATGGTATTTTGGGTGTATTTACAAGGTGTTAACTTGCTGGAAATGTTTCAAATGGATATCTTTTTGAATCAAGACTGTTTATTATCATATTTTCTTATAAGCAATTAGCCCTGGTTATTTGTCATCTTGATGCAGAGTATTATTACTATGTCTTTTTCCTTTCTTTTTTTAATTATATAAAGTTCTTGTAAGACTTGTTTGAATTTTCCTCTGGGTAGATAAAGAGACAAAGGGGAGGGAATTCGTCTTTGTGTTAGATCTACGGAGGGTAGCTCGGGCAAGCACCAAGCAATTGGTGGGAGGAGGGGAAAGAGAGATAAATCATCTCTGTTTCCTTGTGTTTGAGGTTTGTCTCTATTGGGGAAGATGAAGGGAACAGGTAAACTTGGTATTGTAAGTAAAGAGATTGCATCCATGCTCTTCAGGTTATGCAACCAGAGTGAGGAAAGTCTGGGTGGGAGGGAGAGAGGAAGGGAGTGGAGTAGTTCCCTTGCCCGGTAAGACTCAGAGCTCTGCACCGTCTTGAGTCCCCAAAGAAGGTTTGGGGAACGAAGAGGGGGCCAAAACCCTGGAAATTTTGGATGGTGGCAGCGAGATAAGATCCAAGCTGGTAATTAAGCTTGGAGGTTCATGCTAAGCCCCCAGATTTTGGACGCTAAGGTCCAGATTTGGGACAGAGGCTTATTACAACTGCATCCCAGCTTCCCTCCAGGTGCAGCCTATTGGCCTCTCTTGCCTATACTAACGCTTCCAGGGCTAGTGTGGGATGAATGCCCTATTACACCACCTTTTCGATTTCTGTGTCTAGGATTGTGGACTCTCCTTTGCTGCCTGCATTACATAGCTCTCTAACAAAGGCAATCTTATCCAACTCCTCTTTTATTTTCTGGAATGCCCATGATCTGCAGACTGAAATGTGGTGTGGTTATAGAATTCCTGATCCTCCACAGTTACCAGAGAGGACCAAGTTGTGATACAGCAGGGATCTTAATAAATGAGGGAACTTCTTGATTAGGGAAATCTATAGTTGCTGCTTAAAGCATGGCTTTCCATGTTTATAGTCTCACACTGCATAAAGGGCTTGTATATATAATTCATATGCTGAATCTTAGTCATCAAAGTGGTTTTCCATCTGATTTAAATGAACAATACATTCTATTAATTCCTGTATCCTAGTATCTCTTTTTCCAATTTGGCATGATGTAAAATTGCAAACTGCTGACTTTCTCTGATTTCTTTATCAGAAACTCCTGGCTGCTGTCTTTAGCAGTCTCCTCATTCCTACTCTCTCAAGGGTGCTGACACAGAGTTCTTCTGTGAATGTTTTCATGTGACATTCTTCTACAGCTTTCTGAGGCTGGAGGATTCCAAGTTTAGCTTAAAAACTAGTCTCTAAATTTTAAAAAAAAAGTCATATGAGACCTAAAAACAACCCATATAACTAACAGAATGAAAAATTTATTTATTTATGCATTATCTGGTGGCAGTGGGTTGTAACTTTCCAATATACATACATCTTTGTAATGTTTTTCAAAGCACATTGTAAAGGCAAAGGTAATTCATATGACAATGTCAAACACTGCTTTCTCAAAAAGTAGAATTGGTTAAACTAGTATTTATGGCCCTGACCCAAATGCCAGTGAATGTTTCTATTAACTTCAGTGGGTTATGAACTGGGTCCTATATTGATGTTTACTTGACAAAAAATGGAAATATCTGTTCTTTATACCAGGGATGGAAAGAGCCTCATCAGTCTCTTTTTTGCCAACATGTAACTCCTTCTCATCCCACTCCCACACAGGCACTTCCTTCCAGCACTCCGAACTGCAAAATCCTTTGCGCTCAGTGTATATTTTTTCTCCTTTCATCTTCCTCCCCACATAAGTCTTTCCTCTCCCCATTCCCTTAGAATCTCTTCTCACAGATCTCTGAATTTCAAGGTAAACATTCACCTAGAAGCAGTTTCTGGACTTTGTACCTAGAAGTGTACCAGGCAGATGAGGTGATGTGGTGGTGGAGGTCTTCAGCATTTTGACTGCAAAATAATATCACAAGGGGTGGTGCACAGAATAATGACTATGCCACTTTAGGAAACGTGAAATGTGGAATGCCCCACGTCCCTATCTGAGATACAGCATGGTGTTATGGATAAGGCACTAGACTGGGAGTCAGGAGATTTGCATTCTCTTCCTAGCACTTCCACTTACCTGCCGCGTGACCTTACCTAAGTTACTTCACCTCTATTTTCTCTCCTTTTCCCTTTTGTTTGTCTAGTTTATTTAGCCTGTAAACTGTTCAGGAAAGGTACAAACATTTGGTAAGAGACAATACAATGCTCTGCACACTTGGCATCCAACATCAGCTGAAAAAAGAAATGAGGACTTCTCGCTTTTTTTTGCTGATACAGACTAACACAGCTACCACTGAAAAATTTCAGCTGAGGCCTGTAGTCCTGTAGGTGCTGCTGTTATATTAATTATAACACAGCTGTCTTCTTCCCAACAGGCAACTCTGGTCATGTTCTGACCTATGCCATATTAGCCAACAAAATGTCCCGGTGCTCAAAGAAGTCTGCATTCAGACTGACTTTGCACAGGCACAACCAAGAGTCTGACTGTACCCTCTCTCTTCCCACGTACCCATGCAGTGTATCCCAGCTACAGTTTAGTCCTTATTGTTTATGAATAGTACATGTTTAATTATTCAGTTATACATGAGATTTAAAAAACAGACAATGCCTTGCCAACTACATAATGTATGTTGGCACCAAAACATCAGTTTATGTAACCTATCTCTGATCTTCAATGTAAAGATAACTATACATCCAGTTTTTATGATGATCTCAATGAGAAATACAGAGGACTTAATTTATATAAGGTAATTTGCATGCCTGAAGTACTTACTTCTAGTGTTTGGAGCACAATGTCACATCCTTCTTCCAGCCCAAAATTTCATTTACCAAGCGAAAGGCAGGGCTAGCTCCAGGTACCAGCATTCCAAGCTGGTGCTTGGGGCGGCATTCTGCAAGGGGCGGCAGGCCCTGTTGTTTTGTCCCCAAGCAGCACGCCGAATTGCCACTGCAGACAGCAGGGGAAGTCCGTGTGCCCTTAGGGCGGCAGACGCGTTTCTGCAGTGAGGGCAATTTGGCTGCAGCTTCTATGTTTAGCTGTCCGGGGCAGCTTCAGCTAAACATAGAAGCTGCCGCCGAATTGCCGCCGCCGTGGAAATCTGCCTGCTGCCCTAAGGGCACATGGACTTCCCCCGCCGCCCTCAGTGGCAATTCGGTGCGCTACTTGGGATGGCGAAAACTGTTGATCCGGCCCTGGTGAGAGGAAATTCCATTTGAGATCCACTAAGGGTTGATCACAATAGTGAAGGGCCAAAATTCATTTGCTGTGAATGTAAAATCTTAACTACATTTTCTGCTAAGAACTTTTTATATAGGACCAGATGAGGACTAGCTGACAAAGAACAATACATAGCTAAGAGAAAGCTGAGGTAAACAGATAACCTTGTGTGTTTCAAGTCAGTAAGCAGAGTCAGCATAACTCCGAACTGTAACTGGGTGTCCTTATCCTGAGTTATAGACACGTGAAGCGCTGAGAAATGCCTCACGGTTACTCCGTAATGCAAGGAGCAGATAGTGGTACAATACCCCTCAGATCCCAGACAGTGTTTGGGGAGAGGCCTAATATGAGTGACACGAGATATGATACCCTCCCCTCACAGATGTATGCCAATCCTAGCCCACAGAAATGCAAGAGTAAACTTATTAACAATTGTTATTGTTAGGTACTAATTACTGCTTTTTTGCTTTAAATCTCCAGGAACTTACCTGTCGGTCAACTGGGAGAGCTGCTACCCCATTCCCCTGGACCCCAAAATTAGGATTTAACCTATACACTTTAATAGACATAGTTTGGGGATAATTACCTGTGTCAGCAATATGTTAATTTGGGCCATGGACAGAATCATTATGTAATCTTTTAGACCATTGGCTTATTGTGTTTATCTTGTCTTGAGGCTAGAACCTATCCAGGGGTTTGGGAAACCCATCCCCGTCGCTTATCTCTGCCTAGTATGCACCCTATATAATCTATTGTAATTAATTGTTCTTCAGTGTCTCTGAGCTTAATAAGCAAAGTGACACTCCACCAGCGCTGTGCGTAATAAACTCCTATGCTTGACCCCACATGTGTGGATTACTGTTCCTTCAATAGCATTGCTAGAAAGCAATACAGTTTATAAAGGAAAGAACAAACATCTCCCCAGACCAATTATGATAATAATTTGCACTTCTGTAGCTCCTTTTATCTGAGGATCTCAAACAAATTTACAAACATCAGTTAATTAAACCTCAAAACCTCCCGGAAGGCAGAGTGAGTATTGCTAAGCCCAAAATATTTAAATAGAACTTTCCTTAAAAGATTTTAGTCATTACTGTTGGCAGTTTATAACATTTTTGGTATCATAAGGGAAATATACAGAGAGAAGGATTTAATAGACATAACATTTTAAAATGTTGCATCTAGACATTTTTTATTGAACAAAGCTATTTAGGTCTAGATTGATGTAACATTTTCAAAAGTACTCATATGAGTTAGGAGTGAGGGTCCAATTTTCTAAGTAGTTAGGTGCCTGCTGAGATTTTCAAAAGCATTTACATAGTTTAGCTGCCTAAATCCCATTGATTTCATGGGAATTTGGTGCCTAACCTAGTTAGGTGCCTACAAAAATCCTGCAGGAACCCTAAAAATCTAGCCCTCAGGAGCACAGGTCTCATTAAAAGGCAATTAAACATAGATTCCTCTTTGTGTAAGTCACTTTTGAAAATGAGACCTTGGCTCCCAAGGGCATTTTACACAGCAAGCAGGAGCCACAAAGTGAGTCTCAGAGCCCAGGTATACAAACTCAGGCTCGTGTGATGGCACTAAAAACAGCTGTGTAGATGTTGTGGCTCAGCTGGAGCTTGGCTCGAAAGCGTGGGTGTGATCTTCAGAGCCTGAGCTCCAGTCTGACCTGCAAAGTTGATGCAGCTGTTTTTAGCACTGTAGCATCAGTTCCATGAGCCCAAGTCTGTATATGTGGGCTCAGACTCGCGGCCACAGGATCCTACTTGCTGTGTAGATATATATATCTACACAGCAAATTTACAAATTTACCGATTTGGTAATCGGTCTCGAGGATTGACTGTAGCTAGTTTCTCCATGATCTTATGCCTCATATCCGCCCTTTGATACGAGAGACCGGGGTTCAAATCCCGGTTGGTACCCAACTTTCCAGTAGGGGTCCTTGGGCAAAAAGACCCCCTAATGCTTCACCTGCCTACCTCAAATATGAGAGTGACATGAACTAGGAGAGTCATGCCGTCGGACGTCGCCGGATATAACAAGGTCCGCACCAGATGTTGAGGAACCAGGACAATCTGACGATAAGTGGGCTACTGGAACAACCATTCATGGACGAGACAAGAGAACCTGGAATTGTGGAATGCTACTACAACAGTAGACCTAATGAGAGGGGATATATGAAACGTATGAGGAGACTGTGGATGAACAAAAAACCTACATCCACACTTACTGAGAAACAGCTAGTTACCCAATGCTTCAATATAGTAAAGAGGAAGCTGCTGTCACAGCTTGAGATAGACCAACTCCACATTACATCCCAGACTCAAGAAGACCTGGAAGAACAAGTGGATGTGCAGCTCACACCTGAAGCTGAAACTTCACTGTCACCCCTCCATTGCAGAGCACAGCAGATGATATGAGGCATAAGATCATGGAGAAACTAGCTACAGTCAATCCTCGAGACCAATTACCAAGCTCAGTGGAGAAGTACCATCAGATAGTAGTTAGAAGATGCCAATAGAGCCCTCATGACAATCCCTACACCACCATAACTCAAACCATAGAACTGGTATGTGCTACAGCCTCTGTAATCCTGGAGATGCTTGGCTACGATCAAGAAGAACAACAGTATGTACCCACCCTGGAAAATGAGGTTGGAGGATAAGATCAAGGCGACTCGGAGAGAAGTTGGTCAGCTGGTGGAACTACAGAAGGGTGTAGAGATAAGGATAAGACTCGCTACTGAAAAAATACAAGGCCTGACTCCATCTGAAGCCCTAGGACTGCTAACAAAGGCTCACAGCACTAGCTACCAGGCTAAGGAATACACTAGAGAAGCAGAGACCAAAAAAGTACATGCCCTGTTCTCCAAAGAACCATCCAGGTGTACTCCCAACTGCAGTGCAACAACACATAACAGCAGAGCACCAGCAGCAGAAACTGAACAGTACTGGAAGAACATATGGGAGAAAGAGAAGACTCATAACACCAGTGCAAAGTGGCTGCAGGACCTGAGAACAGAGCACAGCAATCTCCAGACAGAAACCAGTCACCATCACAGTAAAAGACATCCAGCAGCGGGTCAAGAACATGAAGAGCTGGACAGCACCTGGACCAGACATGATCACACCTACTGGCTAAAGAAACTAACAGCAGTGCATGAACGCCTAGCAGCACAGATGAACCAGCTGCTAGCAGCAGGCTCCCACCCAAATTGGCTAACACAAGGAAGGACAGTGCTGATCATGAAAGACCCCTGCAAGGGGACAGAACCGTCCAACTACCGGCCAATAACCTGCCTCCCCACAACATGGAAAGTCCTATCAGGCATCATAGCTGCCAAGCTACAGACCACGTGGGCCAGTACATGAGCACAGCCCAGAAGGGCATTGGGAACAACACCAGAGGCTCAAAACACCGGTTGCTCATAGATAGAGCAGTCGCCCAAGACTCAAGGTCTAGACAGACCAATCTGAGCACAGCCTGGATTGACTACAGGAAAGCCTACGACTCAATGCCGCACACGTGGATCTGTGAATGTCTGGCGCTATACAAAGTCAACAGGACACTAAGACCTTCCTCAAGAACTCAATGGGTCTATGGAAGACAACACTAGAAGTCAACTCAAGGCAGTTGCACAAGTGGCCATCAAGTGGCATATACCAGGTGATGCACTGTCCCCGCTGCGTTCTGCATAGGCTTAAACCCCTCAGCCAGATAATCACAAGGACTGGATACGGGTACAGGTTCAGGAGTGGAACTACCATCAGCCACCTCCTCTACATGGATGACATCAAGACTGTATGCTAAGAATGACGAGACATCGACTTGCTAATCCACCTGACCGCGGATCTACAGTGAGGATATCGGGATGTCATTCGGACTGGGAAGTGTGGCCGGATGGTAGTGAAGAGAGGGAAGGTAGTCAAGACTGATGGGGTGGAACTTACCAGTGGGCCACATAGCAGATATACAACCAGCTACAAGTACCTTGGCATCCCACAGTCACATGGAAACCATGATGAGAGGGCAAGGAAGACAGCAACATCCAAGTATCACCAAAGGATAAGACAGGTCCTGAAGAGCCAGCTCAGTGGGAAGAACAAGATCCACGCCATCAACGGATACGCCCTGCCAGTCATCAGATACCCTGCCGGTATAGTGAGCTGGCCAAAGGAGGACATGGAGGCTGCTGATGTGAAAACCCGGAAGCTCCTCACAATGCATGGAGGTTTCCACCCCAAGTCCAACACCCAGAGACTGTATACCAGCCGGAAAGAAGGCGGGTGGGGCTTGGTGAGCGTCAAAGCCACTGTCCTGGATGAACCGGAACATCCAGGAGTACATCAGTAAGATGGTCCCCAAAGATGAGCTGCTGAGAGAATGCCTGAGGCAGCAGTAGACATGGGAGGAAGACCAAGCAGAAGAAGTGCCATGGCAAGACAAGACCTGCATGGGATGTACCATCGACAGATAGCTGAGGTGGCTGACTTGGGAAATCCTACCAGTGGCTGGAAAGGGCTGGACTAAAAGACAGCACTGAGGCACTGATCATAGCAGCACAGGAAGGGCATTGAGCACCGAGATCCATTGAAGCAGGGGTCTACCACACTAGAGAGGACCAAGGTGCAGACTGTGCAGAGAGGCCTCAGAGACAGTCCAACACATAGTGCAGGATGTAAGATGCAGGCAGGAACAGCATACACTGAACGGCACAACCAATGGCTGGCATTGTGTACAGGAACATCTGCACAATGTATGGGCTAGACCTCCCAAGACCAGATGGGAGATTCACAGAAGGTTGTGGAGAATAGCAGGGCTAAGATTCTGTGGGACTTCCAGATCCAGACGACACGCAGGTACTGGCCATCAACCAGACATCGTGGCAATAGACAAGGACCAGAAGACAGCGGTGGTGATAGATATAGCAGTGCCAAGTGACAGCAACTCAGGAAGAGGAATATGAGAAGCTGGAGAAGTAGCAGGCCTGAAGAGGAACTCGAGAGGATGTGGAAAGTGAAGGCCAAAGTGGTCCCAGTGGTGTAGGAGCACTCGGGGCTGTGACTCTTAAGCTGGTGAGTGGCTCCAACAGATCCCAGGAACAACATCAGAGCTTCTGTCCAGAAGAGTGCAGTGCTAGGAACAGCTAAGATACTGCGCAGAACCCTCAAACTCCCAGGCCTCTGGTAGAGACCCGAGGTTGAGGAAGCACATACCACCCATAGGGTGAGAGGGGAATTTTTTTTATATATATATATATTATATATAATATATATTATATATATATATATATATAATATATATATATTAAATCACTTAGACCTAGATATTTAGAATGATTTAGGCATTGCTTGGCCAAGTGAGCAATGCCAATCCCTACATGTAGGGTGACCAGATGTCCCATTTTTAAAGGGACAGTCCCATATTTAAGCCCTCCTGCAAGTGTCCGGACTTTTTCTTAAAAATGGGCAAATTGTCCTATGTTTTCTGTCTCCCCGACCCCATCAGTACTGGCAGGATCTGCTGCTGGCCAGATCCCTGGTTGCCAGCTGCCCGTCCACCAGTAGTGAGTGGCGGGGGAGCAGTGGCCGATGAAGGGAGTGCAAGGTTGCTGGTGGGATGAAGATGCAGTGTGCGGGCCCTGCTGGTCTGTGAGGGCAGCCTCTACTGTGTGCTGGCTCTTGGCCAGCAGGGGCTTGGCCGGTTTCTGGCTGGCACTGGCTGCAAACTGCAGAGGCTGGTGTGTGCGGATAGGTGCCAGGAAGCAGATGGTTCTATGTCACCTCTGCTGCCCACCCATTGACCTTTTATGTGCTCTGCCCTCTCTCTGTCCTCTCCCTACTTTGCCGCTTTGCCCCCACCCCCAGCCTTACTGCTCCTTCATATCCCTCCAGGTGAGGCATGTCTCACTCCCAGTGCTGTGTGGAGAACCAGCCTCTGGTCAGAGCACTCAGCTCACCAACAGCCTGCCTGGCAGGATCCTTCCTTCCCCCACTGCCTCTGGCTAGGCAGGCACACCCGGAAAGTCCAAGACCCTCTGGATCAGGGCGCTGGCCAGGAGGAACAGAGCACTGTGTGTGTCAAAGCCCTGCACAGTGCTGGCATGGGAAAGACTCTCCACCCCTCAGCTAAGCTCTGGAGTGGTGTGGGGGAGCAATTTCCAGCCTGTTAGTGCCCCGATCCTGCAGGCTACACAGCAGCCCCCCAGGCAGGGGCTTAGTACCCTCTAGCACCTTTCAGGGCGGGTGCAATCCATTACGCGACCTAGGCAGTCATCTAGGGCACTAGCACTTGGGGGGGCGGCATTTCAGGTCCTTCAGTGGCGATCGCGGTGACCGAATCTTCGGCCTTCCTGGTCGTCATCAGCATTTAGGCGGAGGGAGCTGGGGCTGGGAGGCATGGGGAGGGCCGCTTGCAGCAAGTAAGGCGGGGGGCGCCTCAGGGCGGTGAGGGGGTGGGGAGCTGCCATGGAGAGGTGTGCCTTAGGGCAGGGGAGGGGTGAAGAACTGCCACAGGGCTTGGGGCGGGTGGCAAGGTGAAAATTTCACCAACGGCACCTGCCCTAGGTCCTGCCCCCAGGGAGCGTGAGGTTGTTCTGTCCCCACTCTCCCCTGCTGAACCACCTTTCTTACTGCATTCGCTGAAGCCAGGTTCCCTGGACCCTGGTGCATAATGCATGCTTAAGGTTTAACCTCTTCATGTCTGTGCTGGTGTGAATCCTGACAGAAATCTGGGGAGGGGAGCATGTGACCCTATGTGCTCCCCTACATGTTGCCTTAGGAAGAGGCAGAACCAGATACCAGGAGAGGCAGATCCATCCTGGGGCCCAGCCAGGCATGGAGAGCATTGGGCAGAGAAGAGCTAATCAGTCACCACCTATGTGAGAGAGGTGTACAGGTGTGTGTGTGTGTTGCCTCTCCCCGCGTGTGTAGGGGGAGTAGGAGCGTGCGTCTGTCCTCCTCGTGTGAATCCTAAAGCCTTAAAGATAAGAAGGTAAATAAAAAGAATCCAACTATGCAGTATTTCTTTTTAATGGGGGCCCAGTCACCTTGAGGTTAATGTGAATGTTTGTACTGCATAGTTCTGACTGATTGTCATTTAACTTGCTTGAATACAAGTACTTTTACCAGGTGTCCCTTATTCAGCATAGGGAAATATGGTTACCCTACCTAGCTGGCCCAACTAGTAGGATTTTCAGCGCCCAGGTAGGTGATTCCAGGCTGCGTATGCTCCCTATAACCTGCTTGGGGTAAGTTAAGTGCCGAAGAAAAGGAGTTTTCCAAGCTGGCCAGTTGAACAGGGAGCTGCCTAAGTTAGTCAGGAGTGAAATGCTGAGGAGAGGAGTCTGATGAGGAGAAGGCCTTAGGCACCTAAGCAGCTAAATTGGTACATCTGGCTGAGAGATCAGAGATAGGCACATCCCTCCTCTCAGGCCCTCATCTGTGGACCCTCTTGTGGAGTTAGGCACCTAAGCTAAGTCACCTGCTTATGTAGCCCTTGCTCCAGAAACCAAAACCATCTCTTCCTGGATCTCTGTTTCCTGCTCACAGTCGATACCTCTATCATGCTCACATTACAGTTCCCTGTGCCTCTACCTGTTTTTTGTGCAGCTGCTATGCTGCCTTCTCACCTATTGGTGGTCTACATCCAGCCCATCTGCTGCAAGGTCTGACAGGTATGAGGTCTTAGATATGTTCAGGGCATGCCTACGGAATGAAGCCCCACAGCTGAGACAGTTGTTCCGCTGCCTAGCTTGAGAATCCTGCTTGGTGGCTTCCTGAGCTAGGGCTCCAAGCAGCTCTGTGGCTGCTTTGAAAATACTGGCTGGAGGAAACTTAGGTGTCATGGGGACATAGGCAGCTATGGGTCAGATGGCACCTGGGCTGCAGCTTTGAAAGTGTCAGTAGTGCCTACATGGTGGATTTACCTTTAAAAATCTGGTCCTGAGGTATTTTTTGAAAATATTATCTAGGGCCTATACACACAAGGGATGGGGACTAAGCAGATTCAAAGGGTTGTTCACTGCTGTGTACCTAGATGCAAGGTCTAGATATCCTGTGTTAGAATCAAAGGGGAGATTCTACTACCTATTACTGCCTAGTGTGAGAGGGTAGTCCAGCTCATGTTTCACTTAGTGATTTTCATGTAAACAAAGGGGAGGGGGAATCCACATTATCACTGTTTATTTCTAAAAATATCTAGAGGCAGGCCTGTGTCATGTCTCTTGGTTATGTGGGAAACCATATTATACATTTCTATTTAGAAAGAGGCCAGGGCAAAACCATTTACATTTCCAACCATACACAAAGAGTTAATGAGACCCATCTGTTCTTCAAGAGAAAGTTGAGGCTTCTTGTGAATCAGCTGGTAGGAGTCTCTCTTCTTTGTCAGCTTTAATGATACAACTTTAAACGTAATTTGGAAAACAAGAAGCTAGTCATATTTTATGTTGGTTTCAGAGTTTTAAAGCAATTGAATCCTAATACAATTTCAATTATGTTTGCAAAAGGAAAACATGTCAATGAAACAAAAAGTCAACAGCTTATGGGATTTGTACTGCAAATTGTTTAGAAGAGATGGTTAACTCTGTGTGACTTTCAACATTATTGTTTTGTGAACCATCATAAAGGAAGAAAATTGCTCTGTTCTCTGTTAATAAGGCAAGCTGTTTCTGTTTCCTTTAAATAGCTTCATGTGGTAACATAGTAGGAACAGGCAAAAGCAAATGTATCTGCTTCACATGCACACAATTATCTGTAATATTTACTACATGATTATTGGTAAAGTACAGAAGAGACCCATACCATAGTCACTGAAGTCAATAGGAACAGGATCAGACCCTGTATGACCCTGTCTTCTGTAGGAAAAAGAGCACTCATTTTTCAGCATTGGTGCAGCTGCAAGATAGCTACCAATGATGTAAGTATGTGAGCAGTAATTATAAATTCCTGAGCCATGTGTTCACCAATGCTTCTAATTAATAATGCTGGATAGAAAATAGACATTACTATCAGAATATATGACATACAGGTGGGTGGGAGGGAATAATATATTAGTCTCCTGAAACAACTAGAATTACTTTTTTCTTAAAATTAAAGTCATCTGATTTTAATACCCTGGGGAATAATGCCACAATCATTAACTATATGTGAGAAGCAGCATCTTCTAGTTTCTGAGAATTGCAATTGCCAGTTTGCATTTATCCAAGGGGGAAGTTTTTTAGTAATTTTTATGAACATTCCATCCTAAACCAGAGAGCTGCAGATGTCACAGCCTCTACTCCCTGCTACAACTGCAGCTGTCCCTGTATGGACTGTAAGTGACCTGCATACTTACACATTTGGTGCCTTCATTGTCCATGTGGGCTTCAAACTAAGTCTTTATTGTACTAGACAGGATAGGACTGAAGTGACTTGCAGTAGTAACTGAGCATGTGAATAGCAACCCTTCTATATACTGTCACCTGAGTGTATTTCAGGAGGCAGAAGATAACACAGATCTTACACATCTGTGACAAAATAGTGCAGATTAGTCTTTATAATGTCATTGAGATCGAGTTCTTCCAGACATACATTTCAGCTACTGATTTCTTTTTCATCCAGCATTAATTATAGATCTAGTTAATTAAGAAATCCAGTTTTGACATGCTGCTAGATAAAAGTGCAGATAAAAGACAAACCAATGTAGCAACTAAGTTCCTGATAGACTTAGAGCAAAATGAATTGTCAATTAAAGCTTAATGACTTAACAAGATTTACTAAAAGAAGACTGCTTTGGAGTCACAGATTTGATTAAGAAGGCAGTCTTGACTAGCCTGTCAAACTCTCCGATTTTGATTACACTAGGGAAAATAGAAGCTAGTGGTAGAGGCATAATGTTAGTAGTGGCAGGAAACATACCAACCGCTTCTAACTGATCCAGTAGTAAAGGCTTAGACAATTAACTACTAAAAGAGAATTTTGTATTTCTGCATTTGATTTCATAATAAAACAATGCTCCTTTCAATCATGATGTAGAATGTATTATCTGCAACTTTTCCAAGCCGAGAGCAGAAATATAGTAGTTTGGTCTGAGCATCCTGTCATTTACAGGGATCCCTGGAGAGCAAACAGGATAATCTAAGAGTATTTTTCTGCAGTATTGCCCCTCTGTTAACCTGGCATTTGTGTCATCATGCCAAAGGATAACTAAGAGAAAATGTAGAATTGAGTAGAACCCTGACCTGTGATTCATTATCTTTACCAGTACTTTGTGGAGCACTAGGAAGGAGAAAAAATATGTAAGAATTAGGGTATGACCAGAGATTGAGAATGCATGGGAACCTTGTGAAATACCTGGGTGTTGAGCTAGATCTGCAAAAGTACTTACATTTTAAGTACCTCACTTCCCAGTGGAATCCACAGCCCCAAGTTAGGCAGTCAGGCTCGCTATATGGTACATGGTTGGAGCCTAACAAGAGGATTCACATAAGCCAGGAAGATGAATAGAGAGTTGCCTAAACTAGCCAATAAGCACTGCCAAGAACAGGGATGTGTCCTAACCCCCCTCTCCTCAAAAGCAGTCGGGTGCCTCCCTCCACTAGGGATTCACATTGAACCCTGTCCTGGAGGCAGACATCTAAGCCAACTCAGCAATTTCTCGTGTGAAAAACAGCAAAGGTGCCCATATGTAAACCCTATAGTCCAGTAGTTAGAACATCTGAGATCATCACAGATAATTCCTATAGTCCAGTAGTTAGAGCATCTGAGATCATCCCAGATCATTCATCTGAGATGTGTAAGACCCTGGTTCACTTCCCCACTCTGTCTGATACAGAGCAGGGACTGGAACTCAGGTCTCTCATCACCCAGGGGAGCACCACAGCCCCTGGAGTGAGTCTCACAATCTCACCTGAGGAAGCTGTTCCACTTTGCATCCATTCCTAAATATTCACTGGGCCAGAGAGGAGAGAATCACTCTATAGCAGGGGTTCCCAAACTTGGTTCATGGCTTGTTCAGAGTAAGCCCTTGACGGGCCAAGAGACGCTTTGTTTACCTGTGCTTTGCTGTAGCTCAGCTTCTATGGCCACTGCATGGCCCCATGAGCCATCAATTTTTGTGAATAGTAGCAAGTTTCTTGGATAGGGTTTCTGCACATGCACAATATAACCCGTGGAGTCTGTCAGAGTTAGGCTCACACCTCTCCAGAGAGCTTAACTCCTTTTTGAATAATGATTTCAGTATGCTTCCCCCAAAGGGCAGCAGGTGCCATTCATTAGCTGAGGTAAATGCTGAGCAAATAGGGCCATTTAGGGGATGAATGGAGCCCTAGGCTTGACCCCAGATGTGCCCTCTAAAAGTAAGAATCTGTCAAGCTTAAATAAGGCGGAGTTTCTTTTTTTTTTTTTTTGGAGGGGGGGGTATACCTTGGGACCCCTGTGCTCAAATGATCTGAAGTTTAGACCAGTAAACCCCCCCCCCACCTTCATGTGGCATACCACATTTCAAGGCAATCTTAGTAAACTTACAGATTTTAGGGCACTACGAAGGGTTATCCTTTAAACAGAAAGGTCTACACAACCTTAACTTTAGTGGAGCTGGTGCTTCTCTAAAATTAGTTGCAATCATCCATCCTGGATCTGGAGGTCATTAAAGCATGAATCAGCAACTGAAGGATGGTATCAAATCATCCAACCAGACACAGTGGAAGAAGGGGTTTTGTTCTAGTTGAAGATCTCACAGCAGTGAGAAATTTCAAAAGTCCTCCTGAAGCTGCAAACAGATTTGATGATGCTGAGAATGTTTTGCTTTGTAGAGACGTCTTTGGTAGGATATCCCCTTGGCAATCAGTAGAATGGAGTAAATAATTTCATCCCTTTGTAGGCAGTGATTTTCTTCATTTTTCCTTTCTGATGCCCAGTCTAGGGCAACAACAATTTGGCCCAATATTACTGGTATGTCACATTAACTCTTCTCCAATCTCCTCTCTCCCTTCTTTCTTTTCCTCTCCTTTCATTCTTCTTTCCTTTTTGTCTGCACCTTCCTGAGTGAAATGATTCACAGAGATTTATTAGTTAATGTTCCTATGGTGCTTTGATTGTGTACAGCTCTACATAAATGCTAGATGATAATATTATCATTAGGAGAAGTGTTATGTGGCAGCCACTGAAAAATGACTAGCCACTTGATCACTTTTGGCAGGAATGATATATTGAAAACAAGTTCTTGATTTATAGAAGAAACCAGATCAGCAGATACTTTGTTGGAGACAGGAATTACCATAGACCTCTTCAATTTATCTAGGACTACAGCAGGGTGTAAGAAGAGCTGACAATGTTTAATATACAAGTCAAGAGAGCAGTTGGATGGATGAAAGTGGGTAATTACCAGCTGCTGCTCACTACTAAATATGGGCTGAATCTCTGCAAATATCCATGGATAAGAGACTGTGGACTCCTCAAACCAAATGGGTGCTTTGTAAATAGAAAGCCTCAGCAGCTGCCTTTATATTTTTTAACCTATAAAAATAACGTGAAAGCTCATCAACTTAAGATGTTATGGGAATGAATAAGACTCTAGTTTTGTTAGAGGCAGAATATGTTTTCAGATAGTATCACAGAAGGAAATAATTACTGGGGTACTGGGATTTTGGTGGCAATCGGATATTCATTTTAACAGATTGCTATAGTTTACAATGGATTGCCTTTCACATGTCTTTGTGGACTTTTAGAAATATAAAATTATGAAAAGCTCATTAAGCAGTCACATGTTTCTTCTGCATTTCCTCTTATAGCATTGATAATTATAAACAGGTGTATAAACAGCAGCTTTCTCCGGTATCATCAACTTATTCTTCTGGACTGAGTCCATCTGTGTTACTTTAGCGCCATGTTTGCGAAATTGCAATCACTTGTAAATTAAAAAATGTATTAACCATTGCAGAAACATCACACCATATAAATGCAAAATTAGATGACACACTCAACTATGAGAAACATTCAACTCTGTGAAGTCACCTCATTATTTTTCTACTTACTTCTTTTTGTATAATGATCAATATTTTCATATTTATTTTTTTTAAGAACACTTTACAACACGTAATTTTACAAAGCAATGTTATGAGTCTGGAATGAGAAGGCAAGTCCCTATGATTGAAGGTAAAAGAAGAGAGATATAAGAGTTTGATATACAATTTCCCAAATAATTAGAGTATCAATATAGCAAGACTTAAGTGGCATTGGGTATACTTAAGGGTGCATTGATCACGTCATATGTTCGGCTGAAATGGTAACATCATTTGTTGAAGATATTGTGAAGTTGTTGGGATAGTGCAGAAGAGAAGAATAACACAATGAAAAACATGTTACTGTCTTCAGTGAGCAAAGACATGGCTAAACAATGTCTTTTTCATGCTAATTTTGCGTAAGCCCAGGCTCAGCAAGTGGCAATTATCTATAGCTCCGTGTTCCCTACTTAAAGGTATGTCTACACTTACAGTAGCATGTAGAGAACAGACACTGCACACCCAGCTAGCATGAGTATAAATAGCAGTGTAAATGATCAGGCACTGCTTATGCAAGTATAGTATAAAAAAGCCAGAATCTTGGGCTACGTACCCTAGACATCTCTCTGTGTTCCCTAGCAGTGACTACTATGTCTACACTGCTATTTTTATCAGTGTCATGTCCCACTGCCTCCCTGCTGCCACAGCCTTTTCCTTCTGCATCCTCCCTGCCAGAGTCTTTCAATATCACATATACCTACATACCCCAGTATGGAGGCAGCTTGCCTTTCACTGCAGTGTGTATCTACACATACCCTACAGGCTGAATGTTACAAATGTAGACAAGGCCTAAGTCGGGCTGTAGAAAGATGCTGACATGACATCTTGCAGTAACTGGAGTTCTTTGAGTAATGGTCCTTAGGTGTATTCTCCCAGGCAATATTCACTGAGGACAAGGGAATGAGGAACCCAGCTCCTTCCTCCTGATTGGAGGACTGCTCTATTGAAGGATGTACGAGCTATAGAAAAGTAAAAGTGTGAACAGAGCCCCATGTTGCAGCTTTACATATTTCCAGGGGAAGGACCTCTCAAAGTGAGGGTACTGAGGCAGCCTGAGCTTTAGTCAAGTGGGTTTTCACACCTTGGGGGGTCACTGTTAACTCATAGCAGAGCAGGATGCAGCCTGAAATTCATTTGGACAGTCTTTGGGATGAGCTTGCTTCACCCCTTCTATGCTACAAGAAGGACACAAATAATCTAGGTGATTTCCTGAAGAGTTTAGTCCTCTGAATGCCAAAGGGGGGGATGATGATGATGATGATGATGATAACCCCATCAGAGCTGGTGGTTCTGTCAGATCTGATTCTTCTTTCTCCTTGAGCTGCTAAGGAGGTTCAGGATTCCCAGTGGGACTGAATAGGCTCAGGATATTCCATGCATGGGTGCGATGGGCCCCAATAAAGGCCTGTATGAAGGATTTAATGGAAAATGAGGTGGTCCCCATGAAGCAGGGTACCACCTATCCCAAGATGGGTAGTCTCTCTTCTGAGAGTGGGATGGTGCACAAGAAACTCTAGATACTCTGTCTGGGCTGAGCCTTTGTCTCAAGGGGAGTGGTGATGCTCTCCCACTCATGCCTAACTTGTCAGTGAGGATGCATCTTCTGACTCCATGGGTGGTGCCTTCAGTACCAGGGGCCTCATTATGCCCCAGCTGGTAGAAGGAATCAGTAAAGAAGGCAACTCTCCCTTCTTTACATCTTCTGGACTGATGGTGTGGGGACTTCCCTTGCCTGGGCTGATTCCAACAGGACTGAGGATTCTGGATCCAATAAAATGACAATATACTCATGGGCAGTACATTTATCCCCAGACTCAAGGGAGTGGAAGGGATTCATTTTTGTAGCACTGGTGGAGTGCTCTTGGCGTGGTCTTTGGTATTGACAACTCCTTATCATGGCATGATGGCATCATTGTTCTAGGAGGCATCCACTGTTTCTCTTTTGCTAGAGACAGTCCTGCTTCTGTGGCTAATGAAGGATTGCACTGCTCTTAGTCTTGAGAACTGGGAGACTGGTACCATGCTCCTTGTGAGCGTCTGACAATCCCATACTGGGCTTGGAGTTTCACACATCTTGGAAGGTGTCAGAGAAGATCCTCTTTTGGGAAGGGGATTTGACTGGGTATTTCATTCATTTCTTGTGAGTGTGTTTCCTACCCTCCTCATGCCACTGTTTGGAGAAATCTTTAGCTCCACCCTATCAGCCCCAGAGCTGGAGGTCACTGGAATTGGAGGGGCTCTTTTCCATATCTCTTCTAAAGGTAAAGGGTGGTCTTGCAGGCTAGAGTGGGACTGTGGCCTCATAGCAAGGTCCAGTTGGACTTTCTGAAGCCTGTACTCACAGACTTGATGGGTTTGGTTTGGGAAGGATTGACAAATGCTGCACTTTGAGGGGATGTGAGTTTCACTAGGGCAGTAGAGGCCCTTGAGGTGGTCATCATTGTGCAGAAAGGCACAGGGTCAGAAAAATGCAATGCTTAAATCCTGGGATCTTGGGCATACTAAGCACCCTATATGAGGAGAAAGGGGGAGAAACCCTCAAGACCCATGCTACAAACTGACATTTTAAAAAACCTATTACCTAAAAAACTATTTACAGATAATTAGAGTTAGACACAGAAGAAGCTAGCTAATACTGCCAACACTGAAGAGACTCCCTCTCAGACCACAAGCAGTACAAAGGAACTGGAGATGTGCTCAGTCTGAGCCACTCTTTATGCTCTCAGTTTGGAGCAAGAGGAGGAAGGAGTGTAGATGCAGACCAAAGGATGCTGCTAGCAAGAATCTTCTGGTCTCAGGCGCATGAAGTGCTTATACCCCTGCACAGTGGAATGTGGACAGGGAACAGCACTCATAGAAGAATCTGAAGTATTCCAGGAGCAGAAAAGAATCCAAAAGAACTTAGTCATGAAATAATTTGATAAATGGTGGATAAGTCCCATCAAAAGATAAGGCTGATGTAATTCCCGCCTAGTACTCCAGATTCTGTCCCCCGCTGCTGAAGAGAATCAACTTTGTTGTTCCAGGATTAAGTATTAGCTAACTTATGTGTATTCATACTGGTATCTCAGTGGGGCACTGGGAAAGGCGAGACACAGTACTGTTCAGGTCCAATGAAAATAAAACATATTAGTGACAATGAAATCCAAAAAAAGTTGCAATCATTTAGAGCTTTGTGTATACATGGAAGAGAAAGGTGTGACAGAACCGAGCTCTTTATAGCAATGTCTGAGAGTGAGAGATTTGAGAAATCTGAAAATGGAGACACCAAAGAGTAACTTTGTCTACTCAAGCATTTCAGTATAATAAAGAAGTAATAAAAGTTTTGAAAAAAATTGACTAGAAATTAATCTGTTTTCATTATCCAAACTGAGAAAAGTTAAAAAAAAAAGTTAAAAACAGCATAAATAGTGAAAACAAGTTAGATTTTAAAATTTATTTCTATTTGAATGATCTAAGATGTTATTTGTTTTAAAAACAATATAGTTTTTTACCTGACATTACATTTTGAGGAAAGACTTTAGCCAAAAGATAGTAGGAATTACACATTAACAAAAATATTCTTTATAGCCACTCTGAGTCAAAATACCTCAAAATTTGTAGCTCACATAATATATTATTAATAGATTATTCATGGTTGCAATGAAATAACTGTCATTAATAATCAGTATCATTCATAGTAGTTTTGTGTCAGGATAACTGCAACTGTGAATCTGTTGGTTTACATTTCTTCTAAGAAACTGAAGACAAAGCTGGCTCTGAACTGACCATCACAATCAAATATTTGTGAAATGATAGAAGCCCATGTTTTTAATTGCAAGTAAGAAACAGTGATTAGCATGGAGAAAAAAGCTTCACTGTGAAACATCACAGACTGACTGAATAGTCATGGTGAGATCATCACAGCCAAAAACGTAGTAGTCATCCTGAAGTAAGACAGAAAAACAAACTTGATTATTCTTAGAGATGTTTTTCATTTTCAATGGTTTTCTTATACAACTGTCATTAATGTCTCAAAGAAAGAATCAAACCCAAATGTTTCTGAGATTATGTGTCTGAATATTAGAAAATGGAAACTTCAAAGGGGACCAATTTATCATGGGCAATTTTTCAACACTACTTTGCAGTTTAAATATTTAATAGCCATACAATTTTTTTTGCTATAAAAAGGCACATTAGAACATTTTTAATTATAATATTTAATGTTATTCTCTCTACCACATTTGGTCACCAAAGGAATTACTAAGCCTTTTTCATAACTTGGACACTTATTTTTAGATTTTTCTGAAATAAATTAGTTGCTGAAGTAAATGTAACAGGAACAAATGGACTGCTTGCCCTGGAAGGGTGAAAGCAAAGCTATCACACTGTATCTAGTATCTGTTCCAGTGATTAATCATGAGACTTTCCATGCTAAGGAGATGGATAAAACCAAAAGAGAATAAATATATCTTTTCTGTTGTCACTATTTTCAACAGTATAAGCATTTTAGTCTACCTTTCATGGACAGGGGACTTCAGTACCTAACCTCCATTTGACCAATGAAAGTCAGCCATAGTTCTTGTTATTCATATATTTGCATTACAGTAGCTCCTAAAGGTCCCACTCAGGATTGACACCCCATCATACTAGGTTGTTTTATAAACACATAAAATGACACAATCCCTGTCCTGAAGAGTTTAGACTTTATGTGTTGAGCAGGGTGCAACAAGTGAGAATGACAAAGAATAAGAGAGGGGAGGGGAAGGGACAAGAAAGGTAATGATAATTAGATCAGGCAGTTACATAAGTTATCTACTCCATAGTTTGATGGTTCCAAATTATTTGAGAGTTTGTCCTTTTAAAACATGTAAGTAAATAAACAAATGAACAACATCACCTATCTTCAACCTAGCCAGCATTAGGTCACTGATTTCTTGTAGGAATCATGGCAGAAGTGGGTCTTGATGGGAATTTTTAGGAGGACAGGGAAATGGCCTACAGTCAGACAAATAATACAGAACCATTTCTTTAGGGTGTCCTGCCAGATGTCTTTATGCTCCAATAAAAAAAATTCTTGATGAATAGAAGGTACCCTGGACATCTAACATAGTGAGCATCAATGTAAATGGGGTAGGATCTGAGGTTAACACAGGGAAAGAACCAGTTAAGAATTATCTAGATAAGTTAGATGTCTTCAGGTCAGCAGGACTTTATCAAATAAATCCTATAATAGTTAAGAAACTGTCTGAAAGGATCTCTGAAACATTAGCAATTGTCTTTGAGAACTCATGGAAGATGGGACAGGTCCCAGAAGACTGAAAAAGGCAAATATAATACCTACCTATAAAAAGGAGAATAAGGACGGGGAATTATAGACCAGTAAGCTTAACTTTGGTACCCAGAAAGATAATGGAGCAAACAATCAATCAATTTGTAAACACCTAGAAAATAATAACATGATAAGTAACAACATGAATTTGTCAAGAACAAATCATGTCAAACCAACCTGATAGCTTTCTTTGAGAGGGTAACAAGCCTTGTGGATAAGGGGGAAGCAGTAGATGTGATATGTCTTGACTTTAGTAAGGCTTTTGATACGTTCCATATGACCACCTCATAAACTAACTAGGGAAATATAGCCTAGACAAAACTACGATAAGGTGGGTGCACAACTGGTTGGAAAACTGTACTCAGAGTAGTTATCAATGGTTCACAATCAAGCTGGAAAGGCATATTGAGTGGCATCCCACAAGTATCTGTCCTTGATCCAGTTCTATTCAATATCTTCATAAATGATTTGGATAATGGCATAAAAATGCACTTATAAAGTTTACATATGATATCGAGCTGGTAAGGTTGCAAGCACTTTAGAGGACAGGATTAGAATTCAAAATTCTATTGACAAACTGGATAAATGGTCTGTAATAAATAGAATGAAATTTAATAAGGACAAATGCAAAGTACACGAAGGAAGGAATGACCAATTGCACAAATACAAAATGGAATGACTACTGCAGAAAAGAATATGTGATAATAGTGGATCACAAACTAAATATGAGTCAACAATGTAATCCTGTTGCAAAAAAAAAAGCAAATATCATTCTATGATGTATTAGCAGGAGTGTTGTAAGCAAGACACAAGAAGTAATTCTTCTGCTCTACTCAGCACTGATAAGACCTCAGCTGAAGTACTGCATCCAGCTCTGGGCACTAAACTCTGGGAAAGATGTGACAAATTGGAGAATATCCAGAAGAGAGCAACTAAAATGATTAAAAGCCTAGAAAACAAAATCTATGAGGAAAGATTGAAAAAAAATGGGATTGTTTAGTCTGGAGGAGAAAAGACTGAGGGGACATAACAGTCTTCAAATAAAACAAGGGTTGTTATAGAGAGGAGGATGATAAATTGTTCTCCTTATCCACTGAGTTGGGACAAGAAATAACCTGCTTAAGTTGCGGCAAGCGAGATTTAGGTTGGACATTAAGAAAAACTTCCTCTAACTGTAAGGGTAGTTAAGAACTGGAACAAAATACGTAGGGAGATTGTGGAATCTGTCACTGGAGGTTTTTAAAGACAGGTTAGACAAACATTTGTCAGGGATGGTCTAGATAATATTGAGTCCTGCTTCAGTGAGGGGACTGGACTAGGTGACCTACTGAGGTCCCTACATGTCTGTGATTCTATATTGGTGCTACATGAAAAGCTGCAGAGTCCCATTATGTTACTAGACAGGTTCATAGAGTTCTAATAGGCTTTCTCTGCATTGGGATAAGGACTATGCCTGCTACTTGATTAGTGCCAGTAGTAGAGGGACTTGTGAGAGATCTACCATAACAGCCCCGACTGCTTAGTTTGTATGAAAGGAACAAATCAACAGCTAGTAATGAAACATTTAATATACTATTGTATGTATCACTGCAATGGTGAGACTGAAAACTGTGATTAGAAAAGCAGCCATATAAAAAGCATGTGACTGAAAGAAAAACACCACAGTTAAGGGTGTCTGAATAAATCACCTGAAATATTTTTCCTGCAGCAGAATTACCCACTCCATAAAACAGCAGTGCTTGCTAACAAAATAGGTCACTGGTTTGGTGGGAGATGTTACCTATCCCATAGAACTGGAAGGGACTCCGAAAGGTCATCGAGTCCAGCCCCCTGCCTTCACTAGCAGGACCAAGTACTGATTTTGCCCCACAGCGTCTCCCCTGATTTATTTCCTGACACCACCTCATACAGAATAAAAGTTACCAAGCACTTTGAGTTGAAAGAACCCCGGGTAACAAATAGATTTAACAATATAGTTTAGATATTAGAATCCGAATACTTAGGTACATCACTCCTGAATAGTTGTACAGAGATTTGGTTGTGGAAAGCAAAATATATCAATGAGTGGCAGTTGTCCCTCAGTAATTGAGAATTAGGTTGGCTGTCCATTTAGAAAATACAATCCACGAGGAAAGTATTTGTTACTTTCCTGACTGTGCTTCTCATTGGTACTCCAGCTCATCCCTCCTGATATTGCTGATGTCCAGTGATGTAGATGTCCCTCGACCACATGATGGCATCCGACACCATGAGTTGCCGCCCTCGAGCGTAGAATTGACTGATTCCACATTCTCTCAGTGCTTGCTCATTACTAGGGTCCCATGCACTGAAGACTGTGATGGTCAGTGCATGTATCTGAACCTGGTAACCCTTAGCTCTCAAGGTTTCAGCCAGAGGGGCATCTTTCTCTACCTTTTGAGCTCAGGCATCGTGAAAGGTCAGAGTCCTATTCTCAAAGGGCACTGTGACATCCACCATGATGATCTTCTTCCAGTCCTCATTGGTGATGATGATGTCCGGTTGCAGTTGGTTATTGGTTCTGGGGAGGGTGGAGTTTATGGCACCCTTCCCCATGGGTCGCGGGATGTCTCTGGCCAGGCAATCTTGGATGGCGCTGTGTTGCATCTGCCAAACTCTGAATGGGGCTTGCCACTACACAGAAAGTGGGGTAGCATCTCATTGGCGTAGCCGTACTTTCTGCATTGCTTGTCCTGATTCCTGTGGCGGATGGTTCTGTTCAGTGGGATGCAGTTGAGCTGGTCCCTGTGGATGAACCTCCAGTCGGTAAACCAGGTGAAGCTTCTCCTGGGGAGGAAGTGGTTGCTGGCATCCCACTTGCACATTACCTCAAACGCCCTGCCCTAACTAGCCTCTGTTTCAGGTTTTCCACATATTGGCAGTGGATAGCATCCTTCTGGGTCCCCTCCAGCATGGTTCTAGTTCTCGAAGTGATGATAGTGCGATCTGTTTTCTTCACCTCTGGCACACCTGTGACCTGAGGCCACACTCACCTTGTCTCTCTATAGAAATTCTGAGCAGTTAGCTGTTACTTGATTGGACTGACATAATTCATAGAATTAAGTTTCCAGCAGGGCTTATGAATTCTGAAGCTCACCTTCTGTAAAGTTTCTGTGCAAGGTTCACTTAAAATGGATAGTTTTGGGAAAGATTCATGCAAAGTTGAATAGAGTCAAAGCATCTTCATTTGAAAAAAAATCATTCAAAAATTGGGGTAAAATGATTTGTAGTATTTTTGATGCAGTTTGGCAGATTGCCTGCTCAGACCAAGGCAGCAGGATAATTCATTTGCATTCGAATAGAAATAAAAGGAGAGTCAAAAGGCATTTAATGTGATCAGGCCAATTCACTTGTGTGATGGCATAGTTTTCATTTATCTGTAACCTCTTGAATGTTATTACATTGCAATTTACATTACATATATAGCCCTGTACTTAATTAATCCTAGATAGGAGGATGTATTAGCTTTTCGATGAGAATTTCCTTAATGTGTAAAACTGCATGAAAACTAATGAAGGATTGTTTCTGGCCATCACATTATTCATTAAAACCAACGAAAGATTGTCTGGGTGGCTGTAACTAAATGCATTATATATGTCTCTGTTTTTGAATTGCTTACAGCTGGGACTGAAGCCCTTAGAACTGTAAATGAGAAGGATGCTAACTTCAAAGCATGGGTTGTTGTGTTCAACAATTGAAAATCTACAGACCTGGGCTGTGATGGGAATACATTCCAGACTGCTTTCCAAGGAAAAGAGCTATAAGAATGAACCCTAGGAGTGATCCTGTATCTCTGGTCTGATGGATTTGGACAAGGTGGAATACTGAGCGATTGAACAGAGATCCCCAAAGTTATTCTGGGCAACCCTGAGAGACTTATGGAAAATTAGCAGATAACTACATCTCTGCTATGATTTTGAACTTACAGACTTTGATTTATCTGTTAATGTATTTTACCTGCTTTAACCTCTTAATAACTCTCATTTCTTTTTCTTAGCTAATAAATCTTTAGTTAGTTTACTAGGGAAACTGGCTGTCAGTGTCATCTCTGGTGTGAAATCCAGAGTAACCATTGACCTGAGGTAAGAGACTGACCCCTTGGGGTTGGGAGTAAACTAGTGTGAAGTTATTTGGGGTTTTAATAACATTTAATCACAAAGTCCAGTTTGTCTGGACAGTAAAGAGGGGCTGGTGAGCTTAAGGGGACTGTCTGTGGCTCCACAGTAAGGCTAATATAGTAATTCAGGAGTGCACGGTTGTTACTGGTTTGGTGAAACCTAGTTATAGAATATACCACCAGTTTGGGGTGTCTGCTCTATTTTCTGACAGTCTGACCTGAGATTGGCCCTCTCAGTTGTAAATCATACCAGACAGCATGACACTATTCACCCATCCCAATGCTATTGTATAGTATTTTAGTGTCCCTGTACCTTGGGCCTAGCTGGTGCCTCACAATAATTAGGTAACATTCTGCAGACTGAGGTTCAGAAGTTGTTTGGGCTATAACTTTACAAGACTGATGGTCTGATTCTAGTCTCTGTTGGACATTTGTCCAGAGCACAAAACCATAGCTCAGTTCACTGATTGACATAATCTGGATTGCTGGCACCATGATTTGAATGGTACTGGATGTTGCATAGGTGGGAGTTAAAGTAAAGTTAGTGCCCTTTTCCTTTCTCCCATGGGAGTTCACAGAATGTTGATCTTTTCCATTAATACTTCCTTTTCTCTACTACCGCTACTCAATACAGTGCTCTCATCTTCCACTACTTGCCTTCTAGACCATGCACGTATAGTTTGCAGAGGCATTTTTCCATGTTGCCTTTTGTCCTCAGTATCTGCCAAATAATCTCTTTTCCTGGTGGTACTTATAAATCTGAGTATCCTTTACCAACTGAATTTATAAAATATAGGCACACAGAGATCAGTTTTTCATTTTGGAGTGACAAAAAGTATGTTTCATTGTAGGGTGTAGAATGCAAGTATCCTCAGCAGCGTAGACTATAAAACAAAGAATACACTTAGCTTATACACAGTGCTGTTTAGTCCTCAATCCCCAACACTTTGTGACTGGAAATTAGGGCTGGTTGAAAATTTTCCTTCAATAGTGTTTTTGAACAGAAAATTGGGTTTTCAATGAAAAAAACATTGATTTGGTGATGCTGCTGCAGTGGCTCATGGGAGTTGTAGTTTCATTGCCTAATGTCTTCATTCTTCAGCCATGTGACTCTTGTGATGCACTGCCTCCAAATACCAAGTGGGGACACTGCTGTGCATCATGGGAGATATAATCTGACCAGGCATTCTGGGCTTTGGAAGAGAATGGAAGCATGAGGCACCCATCATAAGCAACTATCTGTAATGTGTGTCCATGCACTCGTGAGGGGGGAGCATGTGGGGCAATTTGTGCCAGGCCCCACAGGGACCCGCCCGAGAATATAGTATTGTATAGTATTGCAATTTTTTTTTTATGGAAGGGGCCCCTGAAATTGCTTTACTCCAGGCCCCTTGAATCCTCTGGGTGGCCCTGACCAGTGCACTCAAAGGCAATCAGCATCCAGGCCATTGTTCAAGTCAGACTACTGTACATGATGAGGGAGAAGTATGAGCCCAGAGCCAGCAATAGTGGCAGTGTTAAGAAAGGTAATTTCGAGAAAATATAAGGGGAAGAGTTCAGGTGAGTAATAGCTAGTAACAAAGTATCAGACAAACACCAAAGTAAACATCCTCAGTGACACTCATAGCAATAAAAAAAAGAAAAGAAATCCAAAAAGTAATTTTTATTGATATACTTAGATTTATTATAAAAAAAAACATTTAAAGGAACTTCTCCAAAGCTCTAAAAATGTTTGTTATATACTAATAATAGGGAAATTACAGCAGTTTCCCCAAAACCTAAGCCTAACATTTTCACTAATAAGAGCCAAAAGTGAGGCCCTTGTAGATGGTGCCTGGTTTTCAGAAGTGCTCAATAGCTCTTAAATGAACAAATTGCACCCATTGAAACACACTCTGCTTCACTCACTGTAAAGCAATTGACAATATGGCTCAACCAGGGCATGAGCCTGATATTAATTGAACACCTTGACTTTGCATATAAAAGGCTGAGGGGCATGGGGCGGGGGGGAGGGAGGGAGATTCTGAAGGGATCCCTTTCTCAGCTTTATTATATCAGTGGCATAATGCAAGGATATACAGTTTGTACATACATTGTAATGGATCAAAGCTACTAGGAATTTCAAACCAGTCAAATTTATTCTCCACATTGTTATGTGCTGATGTGTATAAATGACAAATACACAACACAATTTCAAAAGGCAAGGAAAAACAATCACCTATTCAAGAAAAGATTTACCGCACCTCTTATCATTCAAATGTGGGGAAAATCTCTCTCAGGGGAAGCATAGTTGTTTGTAACTTTATTTATTTTACAAAATACCTGCTCTAAGTGAGAAAAAAAAGCATGAAACTTAAATATATAAACAAGATTGCCATTTATATCATATACAACAAACACATACTGATTAGAATGTGATTTTTATTTCAGCTGAAGATAAGCATTCTTGCATTAAGCAGGTTATTGAATCATGGGCATTTACCACTTAATGTCAAATTTTGCCTGCAGTGTAGATAAATGTAAACACCTTCTCCACAGAAATGAATATTCAGGCAATAACTAGGTGAACTGGGGTTGTTTTCCCCATTAGCCTATGTCCCTCGGGAAAGGACATCACCTTGATTCTCCATGGATATGGGATCATGACCACGAGACCAAGAAAATACTGGAAAGCAATGGGGAAGGGATAATTTTCTTGAGAATTTTCCCTCCAAGCCTCTGTTCAGTGGAATGTGATTTTAATAATCATCCATATAAAAAGGAAATATAAAAACATGGGAATGGTATTTTATTTGATAAGTTTGAATGAGTCTCAGCAAATAATAAAATGAAAATATTTTACCTGCTTTAAAACAAAATTCCATTTTTAAGAAAAATATATTTTCTCTTTTTTAAGTTTATATTTTATTGATTTTTTAATAAGAGGAGAACAGAAAAAGAAAGATGAAAGAACAAAAAAATAATGGAATGGAAAAGGAAAGGAAGGGAAGGGAAGGGAAGGCAAGAAGTGTACTAGATGTCTTCCAAATGCCGAGGAACAGACAGTCCCTCTAGTTGAGTCACATATAGGCACACCTCCTGCCAGGGTGGAGTCTAGCAACTAGTAGTCCTTCACTTTCATGTTGGATCCTCGGCCCGAGTCCCTCGAAAACTTACAGTCTTGAAAGACAAAACAAATATATGAAGGATGGCTCTGTATGTGTGTGCGTGTGTGTGTGTGTGGAAATGCAGCATAGAAGCAGAGTGACAAGAGTGATGGCAGGCACCTATACATCTTGTTAGTTTCACATCTTATTTTCTTCCTCTCTGGTGCATGGAATGGCCTTGTCTGTGTATCTGTCCTGTCCCAGAATGAAGGATGAATATTGGGATCATGTGGATAGGGAAGAGGAAGAGCTCTGCTCTGCTCCATCAATCCTACAGTGACATAGAGTCCATTATGGATCCTCTTGTCAGTGGTGCAATTTACAGCAACAGCGCTAAGTTACATCACATCTAGCGCTGGTCCTCAGAATCTGTAACTGACACCCTGATGTCCCCACCACTATTACCTCTATGCAATTTGCTGTGTGGAGCTCTGGTGAAAGAGAGAATCTTGCCAATGCAAATTCAGACATTCACATGCAAACACTTCAATAACTAAACAATAACATACAAATTCACTTCATTCATGACTTTCTATTTCTGAAATTCCAAACAGTAAATAGCCAGTCAGAAGGCCAGATGTATTTTTTTAAGATAACTAATTTTAACCTACTTTTTCTAAACTGGACAATGTTTCCTTGATACCTTTTTGCAGGCCTCCTCATTTGACATATGGTCTTCAGTAATACTAAAATATTATGGCATTAAATGGCCATATCAAGAAAGATCAAATCTTCCATAAAAATATTTATATTTCCCCAACCTTTTAAACATAGTCAGAGATTTTATTTACACTCATTCTTTCTAAAAGGGCCCTGATTCTTGTCCAGTTGTAAAAAACACTCTACTTATTTAGTTAATAGCTGATTCTTCTTTTGAAGTAATGATTGCATTTCATTAGTGACTAATTTCTTTAGACCTAGAAATACACAGTGATGATTTTATAAAAGTTAGAATCCCTCAAGGAGATGCTGAAAGATTGGGGCTTGCCAATTAGTCCTCTTTCTTCAGGACTTCACTTTTATCTTTCAGTGAAAAGGCCTGACCTGTCCCTCACTTAATCCTGTAAAGCTCCAATTCCAAAACAAGCATTGTTTTATATAAGTACGTGACGTTCTGGGCATCACACCCCATAGTAGCAGATCATGGTGTTCTTTGCCACCAGCTGCTGACAGTCTTTCTGGCCTTGCAGCCCTCTTGTTGAGCTACATATAGGCCCACCACCTGCCAGAGTGGACCAATAGTTTAGCAACTAGTAGTCCTTCACTTTCATGTTGGATCCTTGGCCCGAGTCCAGACTCACTAGGCCTTATCCCTGGTCCCAGGAAGGTTCAGTAGTCCTCACCCCTTGTTGGGAGGTTTCCACTCCATTTTCTTTGGTGGGCTGGTAGAGAAAACTCGGCCTTCCCTGTCAACTGGGTTCCAGTCCAGGGATCCTTGAACAGGAAGTTAAGACCTGGCTAGACAGATTCGTGATTGCCCCCCTGGACCACTTCCTTCCTGGCCCAGTATGAGGTTTATGTCCTTAACCTCTTCCTGGGCTCTTATCAACCCTGCTTCTGCTAAGCCTCCTCCACCAACTCACTGCTGAGCTTCTTAGCCCTTTCTACTGTCCAGCTGGTTCTGTTGAAGGAGAGTTTTCTCCATCCCCCTTGTAGCACAGTCCCTGACTTGCTGGTGCCTTCCTGTTCCCTGCAGGTACCTTCATCAGCTTGGGAGGCTTATTTGTTGCTAATTGTTCCCAGCTGCCTTAGGGCCCAACTTCCATTAGGGAGGCTGTGTCTTCCAGCAGGGCAGCTCAGCTCCCTGACTCCAGTCTGTCTTTTCTCACTAAGTAAGAACCAGAGATCTGCTCTCCTTCCTAGTCAAATCCTGAGTGATCCAGGTTCAGCCCTTTTAACTCCTTCCTTCAGGTGAGAAACTTACTGCTGTGCAGATGTAGGGTGGTGAGGCTGATTGCGCCCACAGGCTCTCATGAACCACTTCAGGCCCAGTGTGGGGTTGGTACACCCATCACAGTAATCATCTGATTAATGCTTCTCTGAGTCTCATTCTGAGGATTACAACTTAATTTGCAAAGTCCTGTCTGTTGAGTATATCAAAAAGGATGCAAAATTCTGTGATATCAATTGAGTAACCCATTGAAACCTATAGAACTTTCAAAATGTTTTGATGAGCAAGCTCCTGTTTCAGTCAGGAACACAGCAACTTTGCAGAGCATTTGTCTATGGGCTTTTGAAAACAACTACAATAAATAATAACTAAAATAAATAATCCCAGATCATCCAGTCCAGCCAAGTGCTTGTCACAAAACCAGAGCGTAGGGAAGGGGAGTGGCTAAACTGCCTTTAAATCCTTTTTATTCTTCTTTGATCCTGGGGTTCACCAGGTGTCAGGCCAGCAGGAGCAGCGCGAGTGTTTTTGGCGCCCTAACCGCAGGGCCAGCTCTCCGGTCCCGTGGCTCCAGTGGGCCTCCCGCAGGCGTTCCTGCGGACGGTCCGCTGGTCTTGCGGCTCTGGTGGACCTGCCACAGGCATGTCTGTGGATGCTCCACCAGAGCCGCGGGACCAGCGGACCGCCCGCAGGCACGCCTGTGGAAGGTCCACCGGAACAGTCTACTGCCCTCCTAAATCCTGGTGCCCTAGGCGACCGCCTAGGTCGCCTAAATGGAAGCGCCGGCCCTGCAGGCTGGTCCCTCGCATGAATTAGATTAGCTTCAGAGCTACTCTAATTTATACACCCTGTTGAGAGCCCTGAGGGGCTGGTTTGAATGCCAGGCACTGCTGAAGTATAAGGGCACCCTAGAGAAATCCTATCCTTCTTCCTTTTCCCTGAGACTACACACTATGCTAGTGTCCAGGAAGGAGTGGCAGAGGAGTACCTAGGCAGGGGGAATCCTCAGGGTGCCAGTTTAGCTGACTTGTGGCTGTTTTGTGTCAGTGGAGTGCCACAAAGCAGCACAAAGCAGGGCCTAGAAAGTGTACAGATGTCCACATCTCAAAATCCATACAACTGTAATCAACTAGGACCATTGTACGGAGTATCAGAAAAGAGGCCAAGGAATACCTGAGTATGGAAATTGAGCCTCTCTCCAATCCCTGAGGCAGTCCTTTGGGTCAGGGTTAAGGTATGACAAGTGGGGCAGTCTGGATGAACTTATATTGCTTAGGCCATGTCTACATTACAGAAGTCTGTTGACCTAATTATGTCAGCCTACAGCCACTGCAATTATTAAATCGCTTGTGTGCGTGCACACTTGGTTCCCTGTCAGCAGTGCACATCCTAACCAGGAGAGCTTGTATGAATTGTATTGTCAGCATGGGGCATTGTGGGACAGCTCCTGAAGGCCAGTAACAGTCAACAGAAGTAACATGGTGTCTACACTGACACTGTGTGAACCTAATTACATAGACTGTGACTGTGTCACTCGGGGAGGTGATGTTACTAAATCAGTTGTAGAGCAGCACTTATATTAGTGGGAGCCAAATTTAAGTGAAGACACTTCCACAGCTAGGTCAAGGCAGCTTATGTCGACCTAACCCTATAGTGTAGACCAAGCCTTATGCTCATGCTATAATTATTACGTGGATCTAGATAAGACTTCAGGTCTTTCATTTTGTCACCTTCTGTAAGCAATAAGTTTACTTTAAAAAGCAAAACAAAAACAGATTGTAATATTATGCTCCAAATACAGTTCTGAGCTGCCCATCTGTAGGAATGCTGTCATCACTGAAATTAGAGAAAATGTAGTTTCCTTAAGCTGCCCATCCTGAAATTTAAAAAGAGATATATTCGAGTAACCTTTAGTCCTTGTTGTATAACGAAGTACCACGAGAAAGCCATGGTTATGCACAAGCCAGACACACCCTAACTGCTCTAATCTAGCTAGGAATGTTCTGCCAAGACAGCCTACTCCTCCAATAGTGTGTTCCAGTTTTAGTTTATTTTTGTACAATGGGTGCTTTTTAATCTTTTGTTCCAACTGCAATGGAGCACCTCTACAGTCAGCACAAAGATTCCGGGGTTTATCTGTAAGGTGTTCATCATATAATGACTATGTTAAAAACATGGACTCTCTTTTGGAAATGGTAAGACCTAGTTATATATTCAGTGAATTCAAAAGAAATCAAGGTGTCTGATACCATAAAGACTCCAATGCTGTGTAGCTAACAACAGTATAGCTGTTTTAGAGTGGATGTAAGTAATCTAGAGAAAAGACCATAAGGCTCATCATTTTAAATTTCATCATCTCTATTAGCATATGTTCTTCCTTACCTCTCAATGCTGGCTTTGTTTAGATTTTTTTTTTTTTTGAGATCACTAATGCTCCTTAATTCAATAGCTCTTTTTTTGGACAGCCTCAGTCTTTCCATATACTTACTCTTCTTTTTTTTTTTTGCTACCAGTTTCCTAATTTTAGATCCTGTCCTTTAATTTTTACATTTTTTGTAAGTGTGATGAAGGCATTGCTTGAATCAGTTTTATAGTTCCCTGGATCATATTCAAAGACTTCCATTAGGTCACCATCATGTAAGATGGATTCAGCACTGGAAGTTTTCAATAATGCCTATTCAGAAGCACTTACATATCATAGTGGGTCATCTGTCAGCAAGTTCCTGATCCATCTGAACAACTGTATTTCATAAGGAAAAGTGTATCTCTTAAATTAAATCTGAGCTTATTTTATATATAATATAGGTCAGTGTTTGTCAGTGTTTCTCAGACTGGGGTTGCCGCTTGTGTAGGGAAAGCCCCTGGTGGGTCAGGCCAGTTTGTTTACTTGCCCTGTCCACAGGTCCAGCCAATCGTGGCTCCCACTGGCCGCAGTTCACTGCTCCAGGCCAATGGGAGCTGCTGGAAGCGGCGCTGGCTGAGGGACTTACTGGCCGCCGCTTCCAGCAGCTCCCATTGGCCTGCAGCGGTGAACCGCAGCCAGTGGGAGCTGCGATTGGTCAGACCTGTGGACAGGGCAGGTAAACACACTGGCCCGGCCCACCAAGGGCTTTCCCTACACAAGCAGTGACCCCAGTTTGAGAAACACTGATATAGGGCCAGATTCTGTTGGTGCTCCAGATATATACCACTATAACAGAGATCAGACTCTTATCCACAGTATACATGTTAAAGAGAACTAAAATAGTTGTACTGCATTTTGGGCAACTTCAAACCTGGGAATTTTCAGAGCTGGGTGCTATTGCTATTCACATTACTGACTCATTACTAGGAAGGTGAGACAGTTCAGATTATTAGTACCTGTTTGCTGTGAAAGGTTTAACAGAAGGCAAAGCTTGTTAGTAAAAGGCTTTTCCCCTTTGGCTCAGAAGCCAGATGAAGTCATTTTTGCTTGATCTCACTCTGACATCCTGGTAAATGTCTTAATTTGTCTCTGATTGTGCGAAAGGGAACATCACATCTCTGACTTCAGGCAAAGAGTAGCTTATCTGGAAATATTTAGAATACAAAGTTTAAACAAAAAAAAAGACTCCTTTTAAAAATGTAAAGAACATAAGCCAGATTCCTGCCTACACTCCTGTCCTTTTGTGCTGTGGGAGTGGTGCAAATGGGCTGTAAAGCTGCCTTACCTAGAAATTCTCCTTTCTTAAGAGAATTTTCAGATGGTTTAAAGTCAGCATAGCTGGCTCAAACATCCGAATTTTAGCTCTTCGTAGGGTTGTACCAGGGGCTGGAGAGGTGTGTGTGGCTGCACAAGCTGTACTACAACAGTCTCCAACTGATGAAACATCACCTAAGGGACCATTATAGAGGGCATAAATTAGAGCAGCCTTTAGCCTTTAGGCTGCTCTAATTTACATCAGGGACCTCAACAGACCTAGAATAATGGGAATGTAAAAATGGCTTAAAGTTACCTTTACCTCCTCCCTTCAGAGTTGCTCAGAGCTCTGGTGCACCTGAGGATATCTGCTTAAATATTTTTTTCACCTGAAAAATGTATTGAAGTTTTGCAGTGGGCTCCAGTTGCTGCGGTTGTCTGCCTTTTTTTTTTATTAGTAGCATTGCACATAACTTGAATAAGCAAGCAAAACAACCAACCAAACAAAAACAAATATTTTGCCTGCCTACTGGCCTATATAGGTTCCTTATACTCTTGAGTAGTAGTGTTTATCCAGTTTCATCAGCTAGAATTTTCACTCATCAGTGACTGAGTTCCTTCATTAGACTTTCTGGTGCTATCCCTTTCTCCTGAGCAGAATCTGATATCTTGTTATGGCAATGATAGAGATGACACTGAGCATTCTTGAGTCTCTTAGATGCCCTAAAACAGAAGTGGGTTCTTCTATGAAGAATATAGGGACTGAACAAGGAAGAACTTAAAATGGGGCACTATATAGGCACTTTATATAGGCAGGGCCCTCAGAATTCTACTGTCATGGAATCTGCCACTAAATTTACCCTGTCACAGAACTAAATTGCAGAATCTAAGTTTTCAGTAAAAAAATAAATAAATAAAGTCTGTAGGCTTAATTCTTCAATCATTGAGATTCCCTGGAGTGTGAGGATGGAAATTTGTCCCTATGTCTTAGACCCTATGGTTGCCATGAAACCCTTCCAAATGTGAAGTGAGTGTAAACTGATGTAATACACCTGTAGGCAGGATTTTAAAAATTACTGGGAATCAGGCATTGTTTGTTACACTGTGGGAGAACTCTTTGGCTGCAACACTTCTGGATGTAGAGCTAATAGGTTTATTGTGTTATGGCTTTTCATGGCATATTGCCTTTTCTACTGAAGTTTCTGTCATGGTAAGGAGCCAAAATTAATGACCCTTCTGGGCTCGTGCAGACAGCTGGCCATGGCTATTTGTATCTGAATAAAACCTTAAAACAATAGATTTCTGGGAAAGTTGTCTTTGTGTTTCTTAGCTTGCTGGTATTCTCTGAGTTTGACAGACAGAACTGGTATTACATAACCTTGCATATGTGGCCTTCTGGGCTGCACAAAGCAAGACTTGTAGATTTGCATAATAAAGAAAACTGCAATAGAAGAGGTGGAGGCAGGAGGGGTGGTGGTAACTGTATTCTTCTAGAACAGCTGTTTTCAAACTTTTTGAGCCTCCGCTTTGAGGTACAATTTGTGGTCGCACCCTTACAACCCAGACAAAAAGAGGTGAGTCAGGCTTTCTACCTGAGACTTGCTATGCAGGACTAAAGCCTGACCCCCATCATGCTGAGCTGAGGCACAAGCTGCCTGTTGTTACCACTTGCCACCTTGAGTTACTCACTTGCTCTGAACATTCCTCTGTGTCCTCCTAGGGAGATGCACCCCACAGTTTGAAAAGCTCTGTTCTAGAAGGTTCGTCTCTTCAGAAAGTGGCCCACAGTAGCAGTAACTTCAGGAGTGAGGCCAAAGCAGAGGGGATGGTACAGGAAGTGAATTTTGGGGGTGGAGAATGTTGCTACAGTAGTAAAAAGGTAGATATCCCTCACATTTTCCTCACACAGTGCTTAGGGCTTTGAACCTTTGATGCATATAGAGCACAATTTATTGTTACATCTTTATTATGTAAAGAGTTTCATGATCATGAGTACGATATAATGTACTTTAAGTAGGTGTTGACACACACTGATACGATATTAGACTTATTCACTTTATGTGTATTTCGTAACACTGCTAATGATCTTAAATCATAAAGGTGGGTACAATGTTTATTTTGTAATAAGAGTGTAAGCAGTAGAGCGTATTTATGTTTCATATCAAGCCTTTCTGAAGGTGGCATTTTTTAGATAAGGACTGTAAAATGTTTCCCCTTTTTTGTAGTTTTTATTTTATGATGTAAAAAGGAAATATGTTTTCCATTAATTTAATATGTTTATTTACAGGCAATTCTGTAATGTTCATGGCTATAGCATTAAAAATTTTATCTCCTCTAATTGTTTATTTATTCTGGCATTGTAAGAACGTTGACTTAATGTGAATATAATGTCCCTGGAGTCAAAACTAAACCAAACAACAGCATGGATTAGTATTATTTCTGGATTTTTACCTTTTGATATATCTAAATATTCAGAAAGACTTTGTTTGATGCCTTAGAGATGAATGCACTGAAATTTTCCACCATTGCAAAATAATAGACCGAACCAAAATCTAGATTTTAAGCACCCTCACAACCCAGTGAGTTTTGTAGATCAATAGAGAAAGGACCAAACCACAAAATTATGATCTGGGTCTGAATTTTAAATATGTCAAAAGTCAGAACAAAATCAGTTTTCCAGGGGAAAACTCACTTGGCTTTCCTATGTTTTTATTTAGCACATATTGTGATTACTCCTGCATTGCACTGAAATGCTTTGATACTGCCATTTTTTGACAATAATTGTGTTACATGTGTCAGCATTTCTGACATCACCAAGTATGGGATGCAGGTAAATGAGGAATGATGTATCATTTATAAGAGATAGTCGAGGGATGGGAGTCATGGCCTGAAGTTTGGAATTGCACCATTAGAACTCAATTCTTCTTTTGGATGTGCATATTTGAAGACTTAATATGGCCTGTAGTATGCATTACTATTAGCTGACATGACAATACATGCCTCAAGACCTCAAGTTACGCCTATCAAATTAAAATGGAATGCTATGTTCAATCTGAAAATTGGAGTCAACTGTCCCCAAGAATTAAATACCAATGATTCAAGTGGATACAAGATCCGACATTAAGAGAAAGCCAGATACATCATGCATATCACCCTGAAAGTGATATCTCAGCCTCCAATAAGACTCTGTTGGACTGAATTCCAGAGCCTAGGATAAAACAGAGAATATGGTCTCTTCATGGTCCCCATGAATTCCAGGTTACTATAATTGGAGCATTTTCCTGGATTGTAACTATTGTTAAAATCACATATGATGAGAGGTTATTTGTGAGATTACTGGGACCTAGACTACTTAAGACTTCATATTTAATAATTAACACATTAAATTACATCCAGCAAAGAATCAGCAGCCATGTGTACTCTGATTCATATGTATTATGATTCATTCAGATGTCTGTTTACCCCAGGGATTGGCAAACTTTGGCACGTGGCTCACCAGGGTAAGCACCCTGGCAGACCGGACCAGTTTGTTTACCGGCTGTGTCGGCAGGTTCGGTGGATCACAGCTCCCACTGGCAGCGGTTCGCCACTCCAGGCCAATGGGGGTGGCAGGAAGGGGCGACCAGCACATCCCTTGGCCCGTGCCACTTACCGCAGCCCCCATTGGCCTGGGATGGCAAACCGTGGCCAGTGGGAGCTGTGATCGGTCCAAGTCTTCAGGGCAAATCAAACATGAAACATTATTGCTCTTAAACCCAGTACTGTAGTTACAAATGTGCACTCACCAAAGGTGCCTTCTCCACCTTCAGGGTCAGGGATCCCACCTTGGGAGGGTATTCGCTCCAGCATGATGAAAAGGTCCTGGCTGCTGGGGAGAACTGATTTACTGCTCGCCTGCTGCGCATTCTCCTCCTCTTCCTCCTCCTCTTTCTCATCCACAAAATCCTCCTCCCTGTTGTGTGAGACTCCCCCCTTGCAGATGTTCATGGACAGTGGTGGGATAGTGGTAGGGTCCCCCCCAGAATGCCATGCAGCTGATCATAGAAGCGGCATATATGGGGCTCTGACCCAGAGCAACCTTTTGCCTTCTTTGTCTTTTGGCAGATTTGCCTGAGCTCCTTAACTTTCACGCAACACTGCTGTGTGTCCCTGTTGTAGCCTCTGTCCAACATGCCCTGTGAGATTTTGGCAAATATATTTGCATTTCTTCTTTCTGATCAGAGTTTGTCCTGCACAGATGCTTCTCCCCATACAGCAATCAGATTCAATGTCTCCCTTTCGGTCCATGCTGGAGCTCATTTGTGATTCTGGGGGGATTGCATGGTCACCAGTGCTGCTGAGTTTGCCACGCTGATCAAACAGGGGATGAAATCCAAAAGTTCCCAGGGCTTTTCCTGTGTACCTGGTTAGTGCATCGGAATTCAAAGTGCTGTCCAGAGTGGTCATAATGGAGCACTCTGGGATAGGTCCTGGAGGACAATACCGTTGATTTGCATCCGCACTACCCCAAATTTGACCCAGCAAAGTAGATTTTAGCGCTACTCCCCTCTTCGAGGAGGAATACAGAAGTCAATATTAAGAGCCCTTTAGGTCAACGGAATGGAGTTAGTTGTGTGGACGCAGTCATTTTTAAATCTACCTAACGCAGCTAAATTCGACCTAACCTCGTAGTGTAGACCAGGACTAAATGACATAGTTATGCCGACCTAATTTCTTAGTGTAAGCCAGGCCATAGTCTTGTTATCCCGAAAACAAGAGCATTTCTATCCATCTGAACAGTTTCTAAAGAAACCATGTGTGGTAATCTAGCCTCCCAGTCCCAGACCTGGACTTTAGCGTCCACAATCTGGTCCTGTCCCAAACCTGGACTTTTGCGTCTAAAATTTGGGGGCTTACCTGAACTCCCCCCAAGCTCACTACCAGCTTGGATAATTTCGCTGCCACCAGGTCAGGTATTTAATTGAGAGAGCCTGACCTCCCCCTTTCCTCTCTCTGGTGTCCCCAACTCTTCCTTTGGGGACCCCAAAGACCAGAGCCCTGGGTCTCTCTCTCTCTCTTCTCCAGCTTCCCCCTTTCCTGGTTAGCCGGCAATGCTACGCTTCGCTCCTTGAATACAACCGGAGAAGAATCTAGCTCCCGAGGCTAAGTATTTACCTAGTCAGCTCACACAAGATCCCCCTCTCCTTTGTCCTATAGCTTTCCCGCCCTTGGGACAATAGGAGATAGCACCGAGTTTGGGCTTCTCCCCCTCTGCCTCACGAAGAAACTTTCACCAGTTTAAAAAAGAAACTTTATAGAAAAAAAAAGAAGAAAATACAAAACAATAATCTTGCATTAAGAAACTCAATACAGGCTCTTGCTTATAGAAAATATGAAGAAACAGTCTGATTTAAAAAATAGCCGATTAAACCAGTCCAATCCACATACATGTAAATACAACCCACAGCTCTCATAGCCGAATGCTGGTGCTTTGTACTCACAGATGTGTAGAGACATTGGAGATAAGATGCAGTTAGGAGGAAGCTTTTTAACTCACAGCCGAGAAACAACAAAAGACACAGCCATCCACATCTATTTGTACAACCCAAAGTTCCTCATAGCTGAATTGCTTTGGGTTCCTTTGTACTCACAGATTTTGTATAATATTGGAAATAAGAAGGAGTTAGGAGGAAACCTTGTTTACTCACAGCCGAGAAAACAAAAAAGACCCCGAGTATCCAAATTCCCGCCCCTGACTTTAAACAATCCAGTTCTCTGGTCAGGTGTTTGGTTACCCTTTCCAGGTAAAAGAAACTTAACCCTTACCTTACCTATCTACTTATGACACCATGCAACAAAAAACACAATTCACAAAGCACATAAGCATGTACTTAAACCCTACCAAAAGTGGTAAGACTTGAGAAGATGCTCATGTGCTTCACTGAATCAGGCCGCAAAGCCTGCAGGTTTTTTATTGAAATAACTGAAGTTCAGACAAAAGCTGCCTAGCTCTGAATAACTCTGCCTAGAAAGGAATGTTTATACTGTGGCACAAATTAACAGACATGATGATGTGCACAGTTAAGAGAGAAATGTACTATACATTCACCAGTGATGAGGCACAACAGGACACTACATCAGTTGTTTTCCGAATATAGCCTGATCTTTCTTAGAAGTACCCAATACAAGTTCAGTAAACTACTGGAAGCCCTGAAACCGCTTTGTTAGTCATCCTGTTTTGATTAAACATTGAGCAGCAAGGCTCGTTACAGAGCAGTATGCATTAAAAGCAGGTGGATGCAAAGAAAAGAACAAGAAGGATGCAATTAAATGATGGCTTCTGAAAACTGGTCATTACCAGCAGCTAGGTAAATTACCTTTAGAGCAAGGGTTGGCAAACTTTGGCACGCGGTTCAAGCCAATGGGAGTGGCAGAAAGTGGCGGCCAGCACATCCCTCAGCCCACGCTGCTTCCCGCAGCCCCCATTGGCCTGGAGCGGTGAACAGTGTCCAGAGGGACCCACGATCAGCCAAACCTGTGGATGCGGCAAGTAAACAAATCAGCCCGGCCTGCCAGGGTGCTTACCCTGGCGGGCTGCGGGCCAAAGATTGCTGATCCCTGCTTTAGAGGAAGCTATGATAATGCTAATACTAAATAATAATAATAGTAGTAGTAAAAAACATCTAGTACCATTATTTCTTCACAAATGATTGATTTTAATTGACAATTGGTAGTAATAATTCATTAAAAACTGTAGAAGATGAGCTGAATTGCTAATATAGGAAAAAAAGTTTTTTCTTAGATGCTGATTGACTTTTTAACATGCCTGTCTAAGAATGTTGAAGTATATTTTTATATCAATACTTCAGGCACTGATCCTTTAAGGTGCCCAGCATGGACAAGCCTGCCATGTGCCTGCTACTGAAGTCAATGCGGCTTTTCAAAGCGGCAGATAGATTTCCACAGAGATTCCTTTGCAAGAGCAAGGCCTTAGTTTGCAGATTATTTAACATGCATGCAGATTCTGGACCTTCTCCTGTAAAATTAGCCACATTTACAGTAAAGTATATCTGTATATCAAGAAACTTCACTCTTATTACTTTCACCCCACAGATATCCAAAGGCAGTGATCATTCACAATGTGGCCTGCAAAGTTTCAGCTGAAGAAAGAAAGCTACTCTTGATATGCTCAACACAGATACAAAAGTGCATCGGCAAATGGTAAACCTCTCTGGTGCACAGATATAGATAGGTGTCATGCTTCCTTCCCTTTCCAAATGATACATTATTATTTTTGTGTACACACATATAACTTAGAAATAGGCAACTTTGTTGTTGTTGCTTGTTTGTTGTTTCAAAATTGCTCCTGAGCTGAATTTCTTCATGCCAAGTTATATTTCAGCCTAGAATAATTTTAATCACCAAGCCATAAGCCCTTGGAAAATTGATTTCATAAAGGAAATATACATATTTTTAACCATAGACGTGTGAATGCTACCTGGATTTTTTTTTCAACTCCTTAGAGATATAGCAGCCTTCCACATTATCTTATTTAATAAGAAAAGCAAACATGTCAAGTGCTTTGGATGTTATTCAGAAACTAATACTAAGGAGCTGATTTTTCATTGTTTTGAACCATGTGTAGTCACTCAGAACTGTAAAATACAACCTCTCTGATCTGCTGGCACATATATCCTCGTTGCACACTGTAAATGACTGCACAAAGTGTGAAGAAGTGAAGAATCAGGCCAATGAACCACAGAATTTAGAATTGGATAAGATCTATTTTAATATGTTGTGTATGCCATGCCAAAAAGAGAAGGGTAGTAAGAGGTCAAATTCCGCCATTAGTTACTGCCGAGACACCCCACTGATTTTAAGGGGATTGGGTGGGTATAACCAAAATGAAATTAAGGCTAAAGGTCCAGATGCACAAAGGGACATAGGCACCTAAGCCCTAGATTTAGGGACTACTGCGATCTATACGCCCCCCTACTCAGGTGCCATTTAGCCCTGTAAGCACTTATATCTCTGCTGTAAAAGTCCCCTAGGCACCAAAGTTTCTGGTCATGCACACTTCTGCCTCAGGCAGATGACTGGATGTCTATCTCATTCTTAAGCACCAGCAGGATCCTCATGTGATCTGACATGTTCAGTCACAGAGACCCCCTTCAGATGTGGGATCCCCTTGATCACTGAGACCCCCTCAGGCAGATGCCTGGATGTCTATCTGACACTTAAACCCCAGCAGAATCGTCAAGTGATGTGCCATGTTTGGTCACAGAGACCCCCATGGAACTGTCATCTGATGTGCTGAAATTACCTCTGAGCCCATTTTCCCTGATGGCTTCGGACTTCAGAACCCTGCCTTGTTGAGTCAGACATGCTAGTCTGCTGCAACACAGACCCAGGTCTGAACCATGCCTTCAAATCTGAAGGCTTTAACTGAAAACCACTCAACAGGTTACCTATCTCAAGCATCCAGACACCGAGTTCCCAATGGGATCCAAACCCCAAATAAATCTGTTTTACTTTGTATAAAGCTTATACAGGGTAAACTCATGAATTGTCCGCCCTAAATCACACTGGTAGAGAGATATGCACAGCTATTTGCTCTCCCAGGTATCAATCACTTACTCTGGGTTTGTTAATAAACAAAACTGATTTTATTAATTATAAAAAGTAGAATTTAAATGGTTTCTAGTAATAACAGACAGAACAAAGTAAGTTACCAAGCAAAATAAAACAAAACACACAAGTCTAAATCTAATACATTAAGAAACTGATACAAGTAACATCTCACCCTCAGAGATGTTCCAATAAGCTTCTTTGGAATCATAGAATATCCTGGTTGGAAGGGACCTCAGGAGGTCATCTAGTCCAACCCCCTGACAAAGCAGGACCAATCCCCAACTAAATCATCCCGGCCAGGGCTTTGTCAAGCCTGACCTTAAAGACTTCTAAGGAAGGAGATTCCACCACCTCCCTAGGTAACCCATTCCAGTGCTTCACCACCCTCTTAGTGAAAAAGGTTTTCCTAATATCCAAACAAAACCTCTCCCACTGCAACTTGAGACCATTACTTCTTGTTCTGTCACCTGCTACCACTGAGACCAGTCTAGATCCATCCTCTTTGGAGCCCCCTTTCAGGTAGTTGAAAACTGCTATCAAATCTCCCCTTATTCTTCTCTTTTGCAGACTAAATAATCCCAATTCCCTCAGCCTCTCCTCATAAGTCATGTGCTCCAGCCCCCAATCATTTTGTTGCCCTCCGCTGGACTCTTTCCAATTTTTCCACATCCTTCTTGTCGTGTGGAGCCCAAAACTGGACACATTACTCCAGATGAGGCCTCACCAATGTCGAATGGAGGGGAATGATCACGTCCCACAATCTGCTGGCAATGCCCCTACTTATACAGTCCAAAATGCCAAAATGCCATCTCAAGCAGATCCTGTCAGATACTGGGACAAGTTTATTTATATAACTGCAAATTTGTAAAATGTTTTAATTCTTATTTATATTGGCCATTTTGGTGGCTGTTAGCTACAGCCCATGCAGCTTCAATAGCCTAGTAGGATAATTAGAGGGCACTGTGGCATAAGTGCTGGAACTGCTGCACCCCTGGCTTAAAGTGGTTTCCATCATATTCAGGGTTATATAGTTTGGTTCAATGGCTCTCAGCACCTCCACTAGGCAAAATCTCCCAGCACCCCTGCATTGTGCCTTGGAGAATAGGTTGCTTTTGGAAGGCATAGCTTCTGCTACAGATAGCTCCACAGAAGGCAGAATGGGTGGCTATGATCCAACCTCCTTCCCTCTTTGCACTCCCTGGGGCACTAGGAAGGAGCAACCTATGCACTCCCTCAAAGTGCAGGGACTGTGCATGGCCAATCTTGAGCCTTTCCCTCTTCCTCCCTACTTATTCAGGCTAGGACAAGATACAGTCTGGCTATAAACCAGAAAAAAACAACAACCCATAAACAAACAAACAAACAAATAAATAAATAATTTAAATAAAAATATTTAGGTCAGTGGTCAACCCAATGTACATCAAGAGTGACATTATTGACTTCAGTGGGGTACAAAAGAATTAGGGCCTACATGTTTCCAACACAGGAAAATGAACACTGCAGCTACAGTCTTGATCTTGACATTTCCTAGCATTGTGATTTTAATAGTGCATTTAATTGCTTTAAAAAAAATTGAGTGAAAGAAATCATTAGCATTTAAATGATCACAATCACCTCACTGGAGTGAATACAAAACTGATCCAGAACTATGAAGAGCCCTCAAGAAAATCATCTCCTCACAGTAGTCTTCTGCATCCAGCAGATTCTACTACACACTCTATGCTGACAATCTGCCCATCCCTTTACATTGAGTTCTCTGCTCGGGGAGGGAGGTGCTACTTCTGCCTCTCAGCTTTGGGAAATGGCTGTCCTGCTCCTCCCTAGAGTCTCATTCAAGGACATACCGTCTTCTTTGAACACAGGAATGAGAAAACTATTAATTATGCTTGCAGCTGAACCTTCTGATAGGGTAAGGCCAGCCAACTGGAAATGCGGAAGAAATGCCATGTGACTTAAATTGTGAGTTAACACTCAATCAACCCAAGTAAATTAAAAAATCCATCTTGAAAATGACATTTTTCTCTGAAATCCGGATGACAGAGGAAAAGAATCATAGAATCATAGGACTGGAAGGGAACTTGAGAGGTCATTGGTGCAGTCCCCTGCACCAATGGTAAGACTAAGTATTATCTAGATCATCCCTGACAATTGTTTGTCTAACCTGCTCTTAAAAATCTCCAATTATGGAGATTCCACAACCTTCCTAGACAATTTAGTCCAGTGCTTAAACACCCTGACAGTTAGGAAGTTTTTCCTAATGTCCAACCTAAACATCCCTTGCTGCAATTTAAGCCCATTGTTTCTTGTCCTATCCTCAGAAGTTAAGAAGAACAATTCTTTTTCCTCCTTTTTGTAACAACCTTTCATGTACTTGAAAACTGCTATCATGTCCCCTCTCAATCTTCTCTTTTCCAGACTAAACAAACCCAGTATTTTTCAATCTTCCTTTATCATTCATGTTTTCTAGACGTTTAATCATTTTTGTTCTTCTCTGGACTTTCTCCAAGTTGTTCACAGCTTTTCTGAAATATGCTGCCCAGAACTGGACACAATACTCTCAATCAACACAGAGTAGAGCAAAATAATTTCTTCGCGTGTCTTGCTTACAACACTCCTGCTAATACATCCCAGAATGATGTTCAGGTTTTTTGCAGCAGTGTTACACTGTTGACTCACATTTAGCTTGTGGTCCACTATGACCCTCAGATCCCTTTCCGCAGTACTCCTTCCTAGGCAATCATTTCCCATTTTGTATGTTTGCAACTGATTGTTCCTTCCCAAGCGGAGTACTTTGCATTTGTCCTTATTGAATTTCATCCTATTTACTTCAGACCATTTCTCCAGTTTGTACAGATCATTTTGAATTATAATCCTCTCCTCCAAAGCACTTGCAACCCCATCTGCAAAATTTTATAAGTGTGCTCTCTATGGCATTATCTAAATCATAAATCTAAATCTAAAATGGAGATGTTGAAAAGAACTGGTCCCAGAACTGATCTCAGTGGGACCCCACTTGTTGTGCCCTGCCTGCAGGACTGTGAACCACTGATAACTACTCTCTGGGAATGGTTTTCCAACCATTTATGCACCCACCTTATAGTAGCTCCATCTAAGTTGAATTTCCCTAGTTTGTTTATGAGAAGGTCATGTGAGACAATATCAAAAGCTTTACTAAAGTCAAAATATACCACATGTATCACTTCCCCCCTATCCACAAGGCTTATTATTCTCTCAAAACAAGCTATCAGGTTGGTTTGACATGATTTGTTCTTGACAAATCCATGCTGACTGTTACTTATCACCTTAGTATCTTCTAGATGTTTGCAAATTGATTGCTTAATTATTTGCTCCATTATCTTTCTGGATATAGAAGCTAAGCTGACTGGTTTGTAATTCCCCGGGTTGTTCTTATTTCCCTTTTTATAGATAGCCACTATATTTGCCCTTTCCCAGTCTTCTGGAATCTCTCCCGTCTTCCCTGATTTTTCAAAGATAATCGCTAATGGCTCAGATATCTCCTCAGTCAGCTCCTTGAGTATTCTAGGATTCATTTCATCAAGCTCTGGTGATTTGAAGACATCTAACTTGTCTAAGTAATTTTTTACTTGTTCTTTCCCTGTTTTAGACCCTGATCCTTCCTCATTTTCACTGGCATTCACTATGTTAGACATCAAATCGCCACTAACTTTCTTGCTGAAGACCAAAGCAAAGACGTCATTAAGCACATCTGCTATTTCCACATTTTCTGTTATTGTTCCCTGCCCCCCCGACCATTGAGTAACACGCCTACCCTGTCCTTGATCTTCCTCTTGCTTCTAATGTATTTAGAGAATATTTTCTTGTTATCCTTTATGTCTCTAGCTGGTTTGATCTCATTTTGTGCGTTGGCCTTTCTAATTTTGTAGGACTCTTTTTTGATTTTTAGGTCATTGAAGATCTCCAGGTTAAGCCAGGGTGGTCTCTTACTATACTCTCTATCTTTCCTATGCAGTGGGATAGTTTGCTTTTGTGCTCTTAATAATGTCTCTTAGAAAAACTGTCAACTGTCTTCAATTGTTTTTCCCCTTCGACTTGCTTCCCAGGGGATCTTACCTACCAACTCCCTGAGTTCGCTAAAATCTGCCTTCTTGAAATCCCTTGTCCTTATTTTGCTGTTCTCCCGCCTATCATTCCTTAGAATCATGAACTCTACCATTTCATGATCACTTCCACCCAAGCTGCCTTCCACTTTCAAATTCTCAACCAGTTCCTTCCTATTTGTCAAAATTAAATCTAAAACAGCCTCTCCTCTAGTAGCCTTTACTCCTTCTGAAATTAAAAAAACTGTCTCCAATACATTCCAAGAATAAAAACCCCATAGGAACACAGGAACACAAGAAGCTTTCTGTGTTCACTAAAAGGCTGACCCTCTGGAAAAGAGTTAGATTCAGACTGTTTGTACATTTTCAACTAATAATTACTTGGAAGGGAGGGATGGAATTGGGCAGTAGAAGGAGATTTTGGCATCGGGGTTCGGAAGGAGGGAGTCAGGCAGCAAGAGGAGCCCTTGCTTAGCAGGAGGAGTGCACAAGTGGGTAGAATGGAGAGAAATAGCCAGACATCAGAGTGGACTAAACTGGGAAACTGAAGCAATCTCGGGTGGAGAGAGGGCTCTAAGTGCAGGAATTCATTAGTATTTAAATGATCCCAATCACCTCACTGAGGTGAATACAAAACTGATCCAGAACTATGGGGAGCCCTCAAGAACTCCATCTCCTCACAATATCCTTCTGCATCCAGCAGATTTTGCTACAGATCCTATCCTGACAATCTGCCCTTCCCCCAAGAAAAAGGCTAAAAAAGGTACAACAACAGTAACAGTTAGTGTGATAGTGGGAGAGGGAGTTTGGAGATGAAACAATTGTAGGTAACCAAGCCATCAGGAGTGGGATTTGGTGGCAGGATGTCTGCTCATTTAAATAAAGTTAAGTGTGTTTATGCCAACGCTTGGTGCTCCAAATATATACCCAGGAACTGAATTCAATTTTGTCCTGTCAGATGGTGGGGACCATTTTTAATATTTGCTATATGTTTGTACTCACCTTGATATGCCCATCAGGACTATGAACTGAGTGCAATTTTAAAGGATTCCTCATTGTTTCAGACTTTTATTTTCACCCCTTTGCCAGGTGAACAATCTGGCCCTATATACACACATGAAACATGAGGCCTCAATGGCTCCAGGGATCTTGGAACATAAGACTATTGCAGTTTGTTCACATGCAGACTCTATATAATGTCAGGCCAGCCCTGTAAATGGGGAGTTAGATACTAGATATAAAACCAGATAAATCAATCTGGAGAGGAGTCAGAGGGCTGATTGTATGAAAATTTGCTGGAACAGTGGGGCACACAGTGACCAGCAGAGAGGAAGATCTGAAACTCTATTTTAACTTTAATTAACTGTAGTCTTTGATTGATTTACGGTGCAAATTACACCAGTCACAAATAACAGGTTCTTTACTCAGACAGCTACGTAAGAATTTTTATTAAAGATTAGATTGATGAGCACACATTAAATCTTTATGAGTTGTATTTAATACAGACAAATATACTTAAAATAGAAAAAATATAATAAAGCAAGATAAATATGACAAAATGCCTCTCCACATAGTGCATAATCACAACCTTATGGATACTCTTAGAAGTGAAGATGGAAACAAAAATAAATTGAGAACACCATAAGTGGGCTTAACAGTACTAAGGCTTTCACCATTCTGTCATTCTTGATGTCCCAACTAAAGGTTAATCAAGTACCTTATTTTATACCCCTTTTTCTGCAGCACCCAGTTATGTCTTGAGGCCATATTTAGATTGTTTTTCCAACCTTTAATCCAAGTGTGGCTGTTCAGGAAACCATACCTGGGTTTCAAATTGTTGACATGAGCTATGTGCATTAATATCTTTCCCAATACTTCCTTTGAGTCTACTCAGATAACCTCATGATTAACATAATAAAAATTCTCCTCAAATCCATTATTTCATACTTCTGCAGCATACTTGTTTATCACAATCTACATATTGCAAAAGCTCCTACAAATCTTATAACCATAGGCCAAATACTTATGCTATCTGTCAGGCTTTGCTTGGCCTCATGCTAACCACTATACCTTACTAGGCCTTCATTAAACTTATTGCACAGCCTACTTTATTATGTGTTCCCCCGGCTTGGATAATAGTGATTCTTAAACAGCCATTTATTCTAACATAGAGATTACGGGTTACTCTCAGGTTTTGACCTCCAAAGATCAGGTCAGAGTCCAAAGGTCAACACAATGTTCCATAGCACATACTATAGAAAGTGCTTAAGATGCATTCATTCACTGAACTTCACAAAAGCTTTGTAACATACTCCCCTAGGGAAGCATTCTTATGTTCATTTTACAAATGAGAAAACTGAGGCAGAGAAGTCAGGATTTGCGTGAGGACACAGGATGAGTCAATGGCAGAGAGAGGCTTTGAGCAGAGGACGACCTGTTTTCCATTCCCATACTTTGTCCGTAATGTCAGCGTGTAAGATCTGAAACTTCGACTAATAAAGGGAGATCTGCAGAAGTAGCCCTGTTGGTGGCCAGCTCAGAAGGGCTGCAAAATATTAAAGAAGTTTGGCTAGAATGCCCCTGATGATGGCATCCTCCAGCCAAAAGTGATATATCATCATATAAGGGATAAATGAATGGACACATTCATAATGTGAACGGAATTGTATAATATATTTTGCAGTGCTTCCTGTAAGTTGAGAGCAGATATAATCATATTCATATATACCAAGGCCAGAAGGGGTCACTGTGACCATCAAGTCTGACCTCCCGTATAACACAGGCCCCTCAATAATTCCTAGAGCAGATCTTTTAGAAAAACATCCAGTCTGGATCTAAAATTGGTCTATGATGGAGAATCCACCATCATGACTCATACACCCCGTTCCAAGGAATAAGACAAGCCACCTTTTCTTCTAGCTAAGTTTTATCTTTTGTGAGCTGTCATATGTCCATGGCTCATAATCTGGTTTGAGGGTCATTTTATCTATGATAACAAATAAGTGAGGTTTAACAAAATGCTAAAGACAGTAATCTACAGTGTGTGGTAAAGTACGTGCTATGCTTCTGCAATGTAAGCAATAAAATGATCATGAGTCATGAATAAAGCCTAAAACTATATAGTGCAGAGTACCTTACCTCTTATTTCCTGCAGCAACCTGGTTAGAGACACAGAGCCTGAGAAAGCAGCACAGTTTGGCCTGCCAGCCTGACAGATGTTTGCTTTTGGATGCATAAACAGGAATGTATGCTCAGTTTGACAATTATAATATAAAACAACTGCTTAGGATAATTAATTAGTGATTCAGTGTAATAGATCTGTCAGTGGTGTGGAAGGAGGAAGCTTTAAAGTTCAAATGAATAAATGTTTATTTGAATATAGTTTTTTCTTCTTTAACATTCATACTGTGATTGAGGAAGCTTTGTATTGTGGGATATCCAGGTTGCCTAATGCCTTCACCTACACCCCCATGTTCATCTTTATAATATGATTGTGTGGTATCCAATGCAAAGTTTGTCATGTCAGGTGTCTTCCGAAGGCTCATGATGCACTGAGCATTGTTGTTATAGTGGTGTTATAGTAATGATATAGGTTGCAATATCATTATATAGTTATGAGGCTGAAAACGTGTCCTCATGGTTTAAAACAAGCCCAGGCAAAACTCTCCAGGAGCACAGGGGCGTTTCACACCTCATCAGGGCATATATGGAACAAACCCAGCCCAGCCTCACAGGAACAAAAGGCACTGTCCTAGGCTGCAACAAAGGATCTGTTGGACTCTTGAGTGAGTCACCCCCCCCATTTCCTTTGGTCAATTTAGGACTACACTGAGGTAATGCTCATCTGACTCTGAGGGGACAGGGGCACAAACCTAAGAGGAAAGAAAGTGCTGATCAAAGAAGAGAGCATGGCTAGAGGGCAACCAGCCAGCCTGTGGTGAGAAGCATCTAAAGGCTTGGCTACACTTACGAGTTACAGTGCAATAAAGGAACCATGGGCACACTAGCTTACTACCCGTCCACACTGGCAAGCCACGTAAAGCACTTTGACTCCACGGCTACAGCGCTGCTCGTACTCCACCTCGGTGAGTGGAATAAGGTTTGCTGCACCCCCGCTAGAGTGCCACATCACGAGTGTGGATGAGGTGTTGCATTACTGTGCTATGATCAGCCTCCGGAAACGTCCCATAATTCCCTAAAGTCAAGTGGCCACAGGGCCGCCCAGAGGATTCAGGGGGCCTCGGGCAAAGCAATTTCAGGGCCCCCTTCCATAAAAAAATTGCAATACTATATTCTCGTGGGGGCCCCTGTGGGGCCTGGGCAAATTGCTCCACTTGCTTCTCCCACCCCCACAGGTGGCCCTGGGAAAAATAAACCTTCCGCATCTTGGCACAAATCCAGTTTTGAGAAAACTTCTTTACGAGGTATCACTGGTTCTCAGCATCAGCTAGTGCTAAAAGGCACTAAAGCTCATTAAAAGGGTTGGACAAATGTTTTCGTCAAAACTTTTTTTGGATCGAAAACTAGGGATTTTTAAAAAGCAGAAAAAAATCATGGACAATGTCTGCTTTCCTTCAAAATTTGTTGTGGTTTTTTTAATTATAAAGCTGAACTTAGTCTGCCAAAACCTGAATGTGATTTGGGGTTTCAGAAGTGTGTGGCCAAATATTTGCTGCTTGAATATTTGGGTTTGATTGTTTAAAAAAACAATAAAAAAAATCTGCTTAAAAAAAATCCAAAACTTTTGAACCACCTCAGCATGTGACCAAACGCCTGAACCCATCCAGTCAGAGATTTTTCAAGGTTTCTGATACTCTTCTGGTTTCCTTGACTTGTATCTGTCTCCATAACTTTGGGTTCATTTAGGTTAGAACATAAGAACCGCCATACTGGGTCAAACCAAAGGTCCATCCAGTCCAGTATCCTGTCTACCAACAGTGGCCAATGCCAAGTGCCCCAGAGGGAGTGAACCTAACAGGTAATGATCAAGTGATCTTTCTCCTGCCATCCATCTCTACCATCTGACAAACAGAGGCTAGAGACACCATTCCTTACCCATCCTGGAT
>NC_133769.1:302777463-302789496 GCF_003597395.2 Chelonoidis abingdonii | reverse complement strand
CCCCCCCAACCTCTGCCCCCTCCCTGTAGCCTGACTGTCCCTGGGACTTCCTGCCCCTTAGCCAACCCCCCTGGCCCCGACCCCTGACCCCCAGCTTCCCTCTCACCTGGAGCCTCAACGCATCCAGCAGCGTCCCTCAACAGAGTCAGCGTGGCTCCGGCGGGCCTCCTGAGCTCCACTCCACTCAGAGCCGCGTGGTCAGGGGGCAGGGCTGCGAACTCCAGCGGGACCTGAACAACCTCCACTCGGCCTCGAGCTCACAGCCTCGCCCCCTGACCATGTGGCTCTGAGTGGGCGGAGCTCAGGGGCCCCGCCAGAGCCATGCTGCACCGCTCTTCAGGGATGCTCCTGGATGCGCTGAGGATCCGGGTGAGGGGCGGAGCCGGGGTTGGGCCGGGGCAGGAGCCTCATCCGTTCTCTTGGGGGCCCCTGCAGAGCCCAGGACCTGGTACAAATTGCCCCACTTGCCCCCCCTCTGGGTGGCCCTGAGAGGCCACTCTCCTCATTGTTTTGAACTCGGTATAGGAATGCGGATATGCCATTTGAAAAGCTCTGTTTCTGACAGTCAACTGCTTATCTGCTCCGAGACAGATTAGTGTGGAATGCGGGGGGGGGGGAGAGGGTCTGCTGACAGCATGCTGACATGCTCTCAGCCCCCAAAACCCACTCTCTCCCCCCATAACACACAACATACTCCTTGTCACATTCCACACGCATCCCCATTTGAAAAGCATGTTGCAGTCACTTGCATGCTGGGATAGCTGCCCATAATGCACTACTCCCAATGCCGCTGCAAGTGCCACAAATGTGGCCATGCCAATGCGTAAGCAGCTGTCAGTGTGGACTCACTGCAGTGCTTTCCCTACCGTTCTCTCTGGAGGCGGGTTTAACTCACAGCACTCTAAATCTGCAAGTGTAGCCATGCCTTTCGTTTGTAAGGGCACTGAAAGTGTTAAGATCAGTTTAGAAGGATTTTTGCTTTTATTTAATTTGACCAAATCTGACTTGTTGTGCTTTGACTTATAATCTCTTAAAATCTATATTTTGTAGTTAATAAATTCATTTGTTTATGCTACCTGAAGCAGTGCATTTGGTCTGAAGTGTGTCAGAGACTCTCCTTGGAATAACAAGCCTGGTACATATCAATTTCTTTGTTAAATTGACAAACTCATTTAAGCTTGTAGCATCCAGCAGACATAACTAGACACTGCAAGATGGAGGTTCCTCGGACTGTGTCTGAAACCAGGGATATTGGCTAGTGTAATTCAGTTGCATAATTCAAGCAGCTTACATGCCAGAGGCTGTGTGTGAACAACCCAGGAGCAGGGGTTCTCACAGCAGAGCAGAGTAAGGCTGGCTCTCAGAGTTGAGGATTGGAGTAACCTAGCAGATCACCAATCCAGATAATACCAGGGAAACGTTGCATGGTGCTCTTAACCTTCATTGTGTACAATACAATAGCATTAACACTCTATTGTTCTTATTGGGCTTGGTCATCCACAGTGATGAGCACTTCCTGCATAGGAGTTGAGGGCATTCAACACCTCTCTTATACCATTCAATAAATATTAACAATTGACAAAATCCTGCAAGATAAAAAATCCAGGTAATCAGAAAAGTTTTGACAAGAAAGTTGTCCAGAGAGACAAGAGAAGGTCAGAGTGGAGGCATAGGGGAAGGGCAGTGTAATCAAATGGCCACCTCCAGAGCAATCCGTGGGATGGTGTCACAGGCTAGCTGGCTGGCCCTTTAAGACAAACTGCCTGTCACCTAGCAGCTATGCTCCAGCCCTGCCCGTGATCTAGCAAATTAGGGATCATTAGTGAACCCAGCTGAATGTGATGGAGGAACTCTGCAGGTCCTAGGAGTAGAGGCAAAGCAGCCCAACTAGCCCAAGAGTGGCAGAATAATTATTAGTGTGGATGTTTATTTGCACTTATAACTGGACCTGTTGTTACACCAGAAGGGGATTGAACTTTAAGTGAGCTGGCCAGAGGGCTAGGTCCTTTCAGATCCAAGGAAGTGGCAACCAGAGTGTGCAATGCTGAGACCTGGTGCCAGGGAGTGCTACGGTGGTAATAGCAACTGTCTACTGGTCAGTCTACAGCACTATACCTCCATTTCCCCCTCTCAGTTTGCTTTGGCAGCTGCAGTGGCTTACTGCAGTAGTTGGCCCCCTGATTAAGTCCTTTGTAAAAGTCTACCCCTTCTGGGGAAACAGAGTTCCTTAGTCCAAGTGCAAAACACAAAGTCCTTCCCAAGGGGTCATTCTGTTCTCCTCTAATTGTTCAGCTCACCCTCTGGGCTCAGCTCTCAGCCTTTCCCAGGCTCTTTTCCATTGCTCCTATCATCCCCTCTTGGGCTCTTCTGGGTTGTTTCGTGCTCTTTTCCAAACAGGCACTCTCAGGACTTCTTACCTGGAGTCTTCTGCAGGCCTCTGCCTGTCCTGTGTTCACTTCCTTCTCCTTGTAGCCATCTGCTAATTGGTTGGATAAAAAAGGATGTTTTATTTGATATAAAAATCAATTTATTTAAATTAGATTTTTGATTTAACTTGGATTTTATTTAATTCAAATTAAATACAGGTTTGTTTTTTTTTAAAAAACAACAATCTATAATTAAATTTGAAATTAACAACCTATATTAAGGCCTAAACTACTTATAATCTATTAAAATAATTTAAATTAAATAAAAAAAATCAAGAAATCATGTTTGCTGCCAAAGTTTAAAAGAAAATCATGACACTGAGCTGCGGAAGTCAGTGGCCAAGTACCTGGAGCCACAGTTTGCTTCACTATGAAACCCGCTTTTGATAGCAGTAGCCTCTTCTGCAGGTGTCGAATGAATATTTTTCCCATATGAGTTTATTCAACTAGTTCAGTTCACTGAGGACTTTATTCAAAGTTAAAAAAAACATTTGGGAATTGAAATGTATGACTAAAAACTAGGTTGGAGACGATAAGCTCTATTAGTTCTAAAATCTTGAGTGATATGATGAACAGAAAAAAAACAGTTCATTTCACTAATTAGAGATAATACTTCAGTTAATTTTAAGTATAAAACATGTTTTGATAAGCTGTTTTTTATGTATCCAGCACATTTAAGGTAATTTTATTTAATAAAAAAAGAAACAAAATAGAAACCAAACATAAAACTCATCATGCCTTTTTTGTGCACTTTTAACTGAATTTGAGTTTTCATCCAAAAAGAATTTGACAAAAATCATGAGTAAAAAATAAATGAGCTGATAAGCTATATAAGTTCTTAAATAAATGTGCATAGATATACTGTATCATCCTGGCTAACAAAAAGAACTACCAAATGTAAAGGCTATATTTAGTTGCAAATCAGCATGTTTTAATTATTAACCACCAATGAGAATCAATTTTTCTTTAGGAAAACAATTAAAAAATAGAAAAGAAAAACACAATTAAAATAAATTATTTTAATCAATCCTGCTAGCTTATTTCAATCATGGCTAAAATTAATGATTTAGATTGCTTTGATTTAAATCAGTCCACTCTGTCTACCACCATCACCCTTTCTTAGACTCTTAGATAAGGCCTGATTGGGTCACATGGGGAGGAGAGTTGGTTGAGTCACAAATGGGGCTCAGAAGACCAATCATCCTTTAAAAGGCCAGCCTCCCTGTGGCAAGCAAAATAAGGAAGATTGTGTTGTTACTATGAAGTATAGTCAATAAGCGTCTAGTGCTGTATTCTAGCACCTTTGACCAGCACTAAAAGTTACTTTTAATAGTTTTTATTTAGTGAAATAAAAAAATATCTAAATTGATCCTTGCTTCTGTATTATTATTGGTCAGCTAGTATAAAAACCTTACAATGAACATTCTACTGAATTCTAAATAAAATTTGGCTAGACAGGGTTTCTCAAACAGGGACCGCCGCTTCTGTAGGGAAAGCCCCTGGTGGGCCGGGCCGGTGTGTTTACCTGCCCAGTCCACAGGTCTACCCAATCACAGCTCCAATTGGCTGCAGATCGCTGCTCCGGGCTATTGGGAGTTGCTGGAAGCGGCAGCCAGTACATCTCTCAGCCCGCCCCGCTTCCAGTAGCTTCCATTGGCCTGGAGCAGCGATTCACGACCAGTGGGAGCCGCGATCGGCTGGACCTGCAGATGGGGCAGGTAAACACACCGGCCTGACCTGCCAGGGGCTTTTCCTACAGAAGCGGCAACCCATGTTTGAGGAACCCTGGTCTAGACCATGTCCATATTCGCTTTCATCGCCTTTCCGTGAACATTTGTATGAACAAAGTTTTGTTTGCATGAATCTTTGGGGAGGATGCTACTATCACATGAATCCACTTGTTTGCACATGAATATGCTTATTTGTTCCTGAAATTTTTTGGCTATGGTACATTGGCATTGAGGCAAGTAATCAAATTAGTCACAGATGTGACTACGCCCTTCACAAACTGTTCTGTACACATATGCATAAACACAGTTACTGTGCGCGAATGTAACAAAAGAAAACTGACTGTGAAGTCTGTTGTAAACAGCTACCAGGAATGTATTATTTCCTGTGGGTTTTATTATATTTTTAGTCTGAGCCCACTTATACAAAACATACTGATCTGTCTTGTGGAACAATGAAAGTAAGAGGTCTAGAATGTCCTAATTCCCTAGGCTTTATTATTTCCTCCTATTTGTCTCCCTGAGAGAATCTGGTACTAAGTGTACTCAGTGACTAAGAGTATGTGTACACTGCAATCAAAAATCTGAGTTGTCATAATGGATCAAACTCAAGGTCTATCTAGTCCAGTATCCGTCTCCAACAGTGACCAGAATCAGATACTTCATAGAAAGGTGTAAGAATCCCACAGCAGAGATATATGATCTAATTTCTGCGTTCCGTGATTTTTTCTATAGGAGTTGAAATGATAAATAGGTGGCTTCCACCAAGGAGCATACTCTTCTGTTGTCAAAGTAAAAAAATAAATAGTAAAAATAAGTCAGGAAATATATGTTCTTGGAGGGAATAATCAGAACAAAATACTTGTCAAAGGTGCAGCTCGAGCTAATGTTTTAACATTTTGAAACCTACAAATATACAAGTGGCAAAACAATAACTGTTGGATGCGGAATCTAAAATGTCCAGTAATTCTATCCTTAGGTTAGGATTTTTAAAAATTGACATCAGTTTGGACTTTTTGAGGTGTTAATTGCAGCATGCACTAACTGCACTGTAATTCCCCTATGTGGATGCTGCTGACACAAACTAAGAAATTGTCTTCACTAACAGTGTAAGTCGAACTATGTTACGCTACTCCAGCTACATGAATAACATAGCTGAAGTTGACATAGCTTAGGTTGACTTACCCAGTGTCTTCACTGCACTGCATCAATGGGAGATGCTTGCCGGTCAACTTATCTTATTCTTCTCGGGGAGCTGGAGTACCAGAGTCGACCAGAGAGCACTCTGCTGTCAATTTAGTGGGTCTTTGCTAGACCCGCTAAATTGACACCCTCTGCATCAATTGCAGCAGCATTGATCTCCCCAGTAGTGAAGACAAACTCTAAGAGGTACCTATGTTAGCCTGGTCCTGCTTTAAAGAAATCTTTGTTAATGTGAACTAGGTACATTTTAGTTAGTACCAGCATGACAACCAGGGCTTGGGCGCTCAGATCTAGTGATCAGAGCAGGAGTCGGGTCAGGAGTTGAACCAAGGGTCAGAACTGGCATCAGGGGTCAAATCAAGGTTCAGAGCTGGAGTTGGAGATCATAGGCAGGGATCAGGAATAGGTCAGGAGAGCAGGAGAAGACTGTGAAATACATACCAGGGACAAATCAGGAAAGCAGGAATCAGAGAAGAAGGCAAGGTCCAACATATCAGCCAGCCAGGAATTCATCTAGCTGCACAGACAATTTCTGGTGCCTCTTTCTGGTTTAAAAAGTGCAGCTGTACCAATCATTGGGGCCAGGTGCTTCTCTAATCAGGACACCCATAGGCAGTGCCTCTGGTGGGGTTAGGGTTCCATTCGCTATTTAGCTCAATAGTTACCTGTAATCTGGGATGCAAAAGATGCCTGTGGATGTGAGTTTCTTGATCCTAGCAACATCCATGAGCGGGAGTTACACTGTGGCATGCTAGTGTGTGCTGCCATTCACACCCCACCATTTGAACTGAGGGGCTGCATAGACAAGGTCGATCTTAGGATAGTTTATGCTTTTAGAATTAAAACAAATGCTTTACATTAGAAAATCACCACTTTTAGACACTGAAAAAAGTATTCTAATGAATATAGAAAGGAAGGTCTGTAGTTCTTTGTCATTTAATATATAATAGGTAAATGATTGGATATACTCAATATTACATCACATGAAGACAGTGACTAGTATGGCAAAGCATCAGTATCTTGATTCTGCAAAAGTCAATAGGAATTCTGCAATGGACTTTATGGGAACTGGATCAGGCTGTCCTATAGCCAACAGCAATGTTAGTTGTGGTGTCTATCAAGAGGTAAAGGCCAAACAAGGGCCTTAAAGACAGGTGGGGTTCATTCAGAAGCTGATTTCTTGGCTGGAATGGTTAAACAAATGTGAGAACATTGAAAGTGTCATACTGTTAAAAATCATAATAAATATATAGTTTGTAGAGAAAATAAATCAATGTGCCTATATCTGGGGTACGCTTTAGAGGATTTAGCCCTATCTTCATGTGTGTTTGTCAAACACCCATTGCAATAGAGCACTTCTCTTGATTGGGGTCTTGTGTATGGTATTTGGAAACAAACACACTTGCATGTTGTCATAAACAGATAGTAGGAGTTAACAGAACAGAAGTACTTTATATCTCTTTGACTGTAAAGGGTTAACAAGTTCAGTAAGCCTGGCTGTCACCTGACCAGAGAACCAATCAGGAGACAGGATACTTTCAAATCTTGAGGGAGGGAAGTTTCAGGGTGTGTGCTATTAGTTTTTGGTTGTTGTTCACTCTGGGAGCTCAGAGAGACCAGCGTGCAACGGTTTCTCCCCAATTCTCGCCTGATTACGGTTCTTACTAGGTTCAAATAGTGAGTACTAGAAGATAAGCGGTTAGGCTTATGTTTGTTTCTTTATTTGAAATGTGCATTTGGCTGAAGTGGTTTAATTTGTGTATTTGCTGAAAGAGGTTCAAATTTGTATTTTTGTGAAGGATTTTAATTTGTATTTGAATACTTGGCTGGAGGTTTTCCCAGTGCTATTAGCTAAAAAAACCCTGATAACCTATTCCATTTTACATTTTACAAAGTCTGTTTAGTTTTTTCTCTCTTAATTAAGTTTCTGTTAGAACTTGATTGTTTTTTTTTTATTCTGGTGAGCACCCCAGGCGGACTCGGCGTTGATTTCAACAGGGGAATTTGTGGCGGAGAAAGTGAGGGAAGAGAGGAGGTCGGAGGCTTATTCTCTCTTTGCCAGGGATTACTTTCTCTCTCAGGAAGAGTCTGGGAGGGGGAAAGAGAAGAAGGGAGGAAGGTGAATTGTTCTCTCTGTTTTGTGATTCAAGAAGTTGGAATCACAGTGATCTTCCAGGGTAACCCAGGGAGGGGAAGCCTGGGAAAGGCAACGGTGGGGGAAAGGGTTTTCTTTCCTCGTGTTAAGATCCAGGGAGTCTGGGTCTTGGGGGTCCCCGGGCAAGGTTTTGGGGGGACCAGAGTGTACCAGGCACTGAAATTCCTGGTTGGTGGCAGCGCTACAGGTCCTAAGCTGGTAATCAAGCTTAGGAGAATTCATGCTGGTACCCCATTTTTTGGACGCTAAGGTTCAGAGTGGGGAATTGTACCATGACACATGTATTTTGAATAGTCAGCCAAATAGATCACTATATGTGTTTATCTGACTGTCCAACGTAACACTGTATATACCTCATTGGAAAGTCTAAAACAATTTTTTCCAAAGAGCAGGGTGCACTCCTTTGCAGGGAGGGAAAGGACTATCCTGGGGTCAGAGAGGATACAACATTTTAATTCATGGACAGGAAATTATGATACATGACAAATAACTATCTTTTATTTTTACAATAAAGATGTTTTAAACCATTTAGAAATCCTTTTGCCACTACTTTTTGTAGGTCATCTAGAATAGGTGTATAATTGGAGGCAAGCCAAACAGTACTTCTGTCACTATCACAAGTAACACAAAAGCGCTGCAATGCAGTACTTCTGGGAATGATGTTCCATTTGTACATCAGCATTGCAAGATGTTCCTCTGACAAACAAGGAATAGCACTGTAAGGGAATGTTGAATCAGACATACTGGGGTATGAGCATTCGCTTTTGAGATTCTGTGCTATCACAGAGAAAGTGCGGTTCCCTGGGAGTAGTGAAAGATACTGGGCCTTTGCACTTCACATTTTCTGATGGTCATTTTCTCTATCAGATTTTAGAACTGATCAAAACTAGTTGCTACTTCACTTCTGCTTGACTAAAAATGTTTGAAAAAAAATCTCCTTTTGCCATTCAAATTACCATTTGTTAATTTTCAAGGACATTTAAGTTATTTTAATAATTTATTGAAATGCATTATATAATACATTTCAGAATCTAGTTAACAATTTTCCTTCCAATTTATTTTCAAGGAAAAATAAACTAACCAGTGAAAAATCATCACTGCCTAAGCTAAGCGGTGGTATCTATCAATCTATGCAAACTGAAGGCAGTACTCACTCTTAATCATTTATATTAAACAAAATTTCATTCCGTTTCCCCTGAAAAACAGATCTTCACTGTATCCAAGAAAGAACTGATTAAATTAAAATGCCAAGAAATTTTTTTAAGAATTGCTTTGTATTTACTTGTACATCAGCATTTTAACAGAGACTGAAAGGCACCACTTTAAAAACAAAACAAAAATATATCACTCTACAGTTGTTGAATGTCCCTACATTGCACTCCATGGGTATCCCAATATCTGTGGACTTTCCCTCCAGATCTCAGAATGGCAGCAGGATGGACAAATCTGTCTATCCTTTGTTCTCTCATATAAACCTACTTCTCTGATGGTTGCATTAAGGATCCATTATCTGAAACTCTGTGCTTCCTTTTCTTTCTATCTGTACTTCAGTCAAACACTCAATGAACCAGAAAATGCAGTTTGGCATTTGGGAAGTCTGCACAGTGAGCCTATACACCCTGCATTTCGCAGTGAGTGAGTGGGACTTCAGACCTGTATTCTTCTGTTCAAACTGTAAATGTCAACCTCTCTCTGAATCTCCTCATGGATGTTTAACCATCAGGTCAAGTTGAACATAGCTAAAACAGAGCTCTTGATCTTTTCCCAAGCCCATCCTGCTACCTCCCTTCTCAAGCAAAACAAGTTTATTAGCTACAAAAAGGTAGATTTTAAGTGATTATAAGTGATAGAAAACAGATCAAAGCAGATTACTTAGAGCAAATAAACATAAAATGCAAACTAAACTTAATATACTAAATAGATTGGATATGAATATCAGATTCATACCCTAAGCGATTAAACAAGCAGGTTGCAGATTCTTAAGGGACAAGCTGCACGTGCTTACAGCTTGAAATCCCCATGTGTTCCATTCACAGGCTAAAAAGCTCTTTAGCCTGGGTCCATCACTTCCCCCAGTTCTGTCTTTGTTTCTCAGATGTTTCCAGGAGTCTTCTTGTGTGGGGAGTGAAGAGCATGAGATGATGTCACTCCCCTCTTTAGATAGATGTTGCATATGGCAGAAACCCTTTATTTCAAAGCTTAGTTCCCAGACCAGTCTGTGGAAAAACACTGACATCCCAAGAGATCCAGAGATACGTGGTCACATCACATGTCTTTGTAGAGTCTTAGCAACCATTACTCAGATGCTATCTGTAGCATCCTCAGGAAGGCTCCCCAGGTGGGAGATAAGCTTCTTCTAAGGCCTATTATTTTCCTAATGGCCCATTCCACACCTACTGTCTTGAATGAAAACATCTTGTTACCCACGCATAACTACATATGAAATACAGATACAAAGTCAATATTCACAACCTCAGATACAAAAGTGATAGATGCATACAAATAGGATAATCATATTTAGCAAATCCTAACCTTTCTCACATGACTCATCTTACATAAAATACATCATAACCAGACATGTCAAACCCACAAAAAAATGCAGAAATTGGGCTTGATTTTCGCTTAATTAGCTTGTTGGCTAGTTTTTTACTTGTAGCTTGTTACTTGCTTGGCATGTAGCTTGTTGCTTGTTGTAGCTTGTTGTAGGGGCAAGGGGCAAGCAGGGGCAAGGGAGTGAGAGAGTCAGGGATGCACAGCAGTCCCACCACAGTCTCAGACTGCATGCCAGGGGGATCTAGAGTGTTGGGGTTGTTAGGGATTGGCTTGTTTTGGCCTTGTTTTGAAATGGGATTAGCTTGATTTCTGGCTTATTGTGAAAGTCGGGGTGGTTGGCAACTATGATCATGATATGTCATAATCATATTATAATAATATCGCTATGAAGAATATGGGGTGCAGTGTCACAACATGGATATCATCTTTAACTCAGATTTCTCACATCCAGGCTATATCTAAATCTTGCCGATTCTTTCTCCATAACATGTCTAAGATACGGCTTTTCTTCTCATCCATAAGCTAAAACTCTTGTCCAGGCTCTAATCATCTCACATCATGATTACTGCAACATCATTTTCTCCGGTGATGAGAAATGCAATTTTGTCCTGCTCAGATCCAGTCAGAACATTGCTGCAAAAATCATATTCCTAGCTCTTTGCTTCAGGACCAGATTAGTCTTTTGTGGGCCTTGGCGCCTGAACTGTGGTCTCACTCATGCTCCTCCCTGAGGCCCCACCCCCCACTCAGCCTCTTTCCCCCAAGGCCCTGCCAACTGCTTGTACAGGGTGTAGGGAGCGGAGGAGACTGAGAATGGAGTGGGTGGGCAGATAGGAGCGAACAGGGGAAGGAGCGGAGAATGGCAAAGAGGAGTGAGTGGCAAGCGAGGGCTCAGGAGGAAGAGTTCAAGTGGGGATGGGGACTTGGGGTGGAGCGATGGGGTGGAGCCACAGTCCTGCTGCTGGGGCCCCTTCTGAGAAAGGGTCCAGCACCCTGGCACCATATGTGACACTGTAAACCCGATAGTGCTTTGCTTTGAATATGTCACTTCTCTCTTTGCATCATTCCACTGGATCCCTCTTTTCTATCACATCAAACATAAGCTGCTTGTCTTCACCTTCAAGGCCTTTCATAGCCTATCCTCACCTTACCTGTCATCTCTCATTCACTAAAGAAATGTTGACTACCAACTCCAATCAGCTCATGATGCCAACCTCAATCATGCCCTTGTTGCACTTTCAAACAAACAGCTTTGTGCTTTCTCCCATGCTGTCTCTCATGACTGGGAAGAGCTCTCCATAAACCTCTGCAAAATTAACATATTATTCTCCTTCAGAAACCTTCTCTGCCATGATGCCTATAATAATCTTAGCAAGAGCTAAGCTACTGGTATGCTGAATCACTGCCTATCATGCTGACTGATACTGACTCATTGTTTCCTCAACTCCCCGAGTCTGTCTGTATCCATCTATTGTCTCTTGTCTTAGATTGTAAGCTCTTTAGGGTAGTGCCTCACATATTGATATCCTGGGCTATATCAGGAGCTCCTAGCCACTGTTGTAATAAATGTAAGTATTTTTCAGCCTGATGAGCATGGAGGTTTGGGGACCATGGTGGGTGGAGTGAGCCAAGTGGATCTGATCCTCTGCAGATGTATTGGAAAACCCCTTGGCTTTGCAGAAGAGTGGCAGCAGCAGCAGAATACACTGCAGCCTTTCTGTGGCTGTGGAGTCATTCTGCTGGCACTGTATGGGATGGCTGAGGGTGGAATTCTTTACCTCATCAGTCCATGTAGACGTTGCTTGTGTAGAGCTGTCATAAACAAATAGCTAAGGGTTAATGTCTCTTTCACCTGTAAAGGGTTAACAAACAGTGACCTGCAACACCTGACCAGAGGACCAATCAGGAAACAAGATACTTTCAAATCTCGGTGGAGGGAAGCCTTTGTTTGTCGGTTTTGGGGTTTGCT
>NC_133769.1:302606306-302776882 GCF_003597395.2 Chelonoidis abingdonii | reverse complement strand
AAGCCTAGGAGAGGCACTAGGGAGGGAAAGAGTTTACTTTCCTGGTATTAAGATCCAGGGGGTCTGGGTCTTGGGGGTCCCCAGGGAAGGTTTTGGGGAGACCAGAGTTTTTTCAGGCACTCAGAGTCCTGATTGGTGGCAGCGTACCAGATCTAAGCTGGTAATTAAGCTTAGAGGACTTCATGCTAGTACCTCATTTTTGGACTCTAAGGTTCAGATTGAGGAAAGTATACTATGACAAGAGCTTATTTATTTACTGTTGCTGAGAGGTGGCAGGATTTTGCCCTGACTATTCTTTATGACGACTTTATCAGGAAGATGTTTGGTCTTCTGAAGAACCGCATTTTATTAGTCATTATAGCCACTGTGTTGAATCTGTTACTAGTTTTCTACAGTTAGGTTCAATCAACAGTCACAATCACTTAGGCAATGAGCTGTGTTGAATAAATGAAGAGGGTATTGTGTGCTACAATACATTAACTTTTAAGAAGAGTGGCTCTCATTTTCAGGTCAAATTTTGTGTAAGTGAAAATATGTCACATTTAATCAGAGAGTGTTATGGTTCGAATAATATTTCAGCCACCAGCAGCGTACAGTTTTTATTTTCATGTAGGGACATTCTTCAGTTGTAGAGTGATTTTTTTTAAAGTGATGCCTATTAGTGTCTGTTAAAATGCTGATGTACAAGTAATTACGAAGCAATTCTTAAATTTTTTTTTGGCATTTTAATTTCAGCATTTTTGTCTTGGATACAATGAAGCTCTCTTTTTCAGGGGAAATGGAAGAAAAATGTTGTTTAATATAAGTGATTAAGAATGAGTACTGCCTTCTGTTTGCATAGATTGAAAAATACCCCCCCACACTTAGCTTAGGCAATGATGATTTTTCAGTTCTAAAATATGATTTTTAAAAAGACTATCAGAAAATGTGCTTTAGTTTCAGTGGCAGCCTAGTGCCTATAGAATAGTAGCAGATATAGATCATTGCTGGACTCCATCTGCTGTTATTGGACATCTGCGGGTTGTAATCTGCTGCTATGATGGTTACCGCTTTACAGATTTTCATAGACTCCTATACTGAAAGCATTAAATTGGCTGTCTTTAAGCAATAGACTCTCTTCAGAACCTTTATATTGACATATTTTATTATTATTGATAAAACTTGTATTACAGTAACACCTACAGGACCAAATCAAGAAATAGAGCCCTATTGTGCTAGTCACTGTACAGACACCTAATAAAAAGGAAAGTGCTGCCCCAATTGCTCACAATCTGGCTTATGATAAGAACCAAGATGTGTGTGTGTGTGTTGCAGGGGTGAATATGTGAAGGTGGCTGAGATAACAGGAAGACAAGCAGGTTATTTTTACATTAAGTAGAGTCCTCAGCACACCACCCATCTACTCATTACCATTTGTGGTGCTTTGTAGGTTTGGCCACCGTCCTGACTGCTAAGAAAGGATTTGAAGGACATTAAGATGGTGGCTGTAACAACCTTTCTCCGGGAGAGTCTAAAAGGCCAAAGAACTCTAGCTCACATGGATACTTACATGGCTGCCAGGGTCCATTCTGCAGAGTGGAGAGCATAGAAGCCTTGTCTCAAGCTAGGGGTCACAGGACTTCTAGACTTGTTGGTGTGGATCTGTGAGACTAAAGCCAGGGCTTCCAGGCTCCTAGGTCTGTGAGAGGAAGATGTAAGCCCTGGAATATCAGACCCTAGGTAAGTCCATGTGGTAGACGTGGACTGGAGCCGCCATAGAATGTGGAAGCCCAGGCTCCTTAGCAGTCTGCCTAGCAAGCTGGCAGGAAACCAGGCTGGTTCTCCATTAAAACCCTCTCTGTGGTTCCTCAAAAGTTCTTTGAACCTGAAACATTTCCACAAAACAAGTTGATATCAACAAATTGGCATTTTCCAATGAAAAACCATATAGTCAGGAGTTTTTGTTGGAGAATTCAGAAGACAGGTTGAATTGTACAGATATTCTACAGAAAACAGCAGCAAAATGTGGACATGGACTGGATGTGTGGTTCTATGGGAAGAGATAAGAAAAAAGGTGATACTCAGATTATGACTTTCAATGTCTTACATTCTCTCTTCCTTTTCTACACTTAACTTGGGGCCAAAAATTGCAAGGAGTTCAGCATCATCCACTCCTGTTGATTTTAATGGGAGTTGAGGTCCTTCGGCATCTTTTATGAGGTGCTTGGCCCCACACACAATTGGGCCCTATTTGCTCAGTTGTATAAATCTGGGTGTACCTTTCATTCCAACTCTTAGTAGCTGAACCATTTGATAGCTTCTCATTTGATTCATAAGGCTGTTTTCATTAACATCTTTGATTTGTTTTAGATCTGCTGTCTGGTCTTCCCTCTCATTGTATGATACTTTTTGTATCAGTGGATCATGTCAAAAGAGCTTTAATTTTTGTAAAGGATCTACTTGTTTTTGATCTGTGAAGTGACGTTTCATGCATACGTGAATGTAAGCTTTGTTTAGAAATATTTTTTTTCTTGAGGTCTTTTGGATATGATATATTTTTTAAAATTCTTGTTCTGAAATGGCACTGCAATAATCATAAAATTTTATGGTCAGTACATTATTAAAGGTCATTAATATATTGTATTATGATGCTATATTATTAATAAGAGCCCATCTTAGAAAAAAAGCTGGTTATTCACATTTTGGCATTTGTCTAATTCTTAGCACTTAGATCAATTGGTATGTTTTGACATATTTGTACTTTTTTTCAAGTGATTTGAAGAAATATGATGAAATATAGAATTCCACCTCATCTGATACCAGTTGTCTGATAGAGAGGAAAATTTGAAAATGTTCTTGGTTTTTTGGCTGCCCAAAGAAAGTTTCTTGATCAGAAAAACTAAAAAAATCCTAATCTATGGACCAGATTCACCATTCATTCTTTCTGCTTTGTGCTGCTCCAGTCAGGCAAAACAACCATAAACCTAGTGTAACTAGCTGGTTAAACTAGGTTTATGCCTGTTTTGCATCAACAGATCAAAAAAAACCAGTCAGAACCTACTGAAAAATCTATCCCATTTGACATAGGTTCTATGGTTGACTCTACCACCAATTGGCTGTACAAGCTTGGGAAACTCTCTTACAGCAAATTTTTCAAGAGTGGCCTATAATGTTATGTACTTCAAAGTTTTGTTGCTTAACTTGAGGACATTTACCCTAAAGAGGCCTAAAGTTTAATTTTTCAGAGGTGCAGAGTAATTGCAGATCCAATCAAAGTCAGTGAGAACTATGGGAAAATCAGGTCCTAATTCTATGTTTCAATCAAATGGATATAATATTACCTACCTTTTCGTAGTGATGGAAGGCATTCTGAGATCGGAAATATAATCTCACCCTTTAAAAAAAAACAAATTCATTTTGGATCATTTATCTATCTCCTATCTCCAAAGATGATTTATGTCCCTTTTCTAACTATTAATTTTAAGTGTAATGGAAATTTAATTTTTATTTGTATAATTCCATCATGATCATTTTCCACTCCAATTCAACACATACAATATCTATAGTGATAAGATACCTATAGTGTTCCTATTTCAGTTCAATGAGATAGGTATATCTCCATATATATTAATGCCAATCTGTTACAGGGGGCAGGGATAGCTCAGTGGTTTGAGCATTGGCCTGCTAAACTCAGGATTGTGAGTTTAATCCTTGAGGGGGCCACTTATGGGCCTGGGGCAAAATCAGTACTTGGCCCTGCTAGTGAAGACAGGGGGCTGGACTTTATGAGCTTTCAGGGTCCCTTCCAGTTCTATGAGATAGGTATATCTCCATATATTAAGACTACTGAATCTCAAGTAAAATGAGTAAAAAAAAATATGAATCAGCATGTCCTGTTTATTACAATGGTACTGTAAAAGGCTCCATGCTACAGCATCTCAAAAGAGATGCTCATTTTCCCTCAGATTGCCAGCTCATTGGAAAGACATGCTTATTAGTATTCTGTAGCCTTTTATAATATTGATTTTAATAATCGTTAACCATCAAGATTTACTATAGTGTTTATTAGACTACCAATAACTTCAAGGGAACATGGTGGCATTTGGTGGCATTTGCATTAGCAATGCCATGGTGGCATTTGGTGGCATTTGCATTAGAATTCAGACCTTTAAGGGCATTCCTGTCCTCCAGAAACAAACAGATTGATTTTTTCTGAGGATTTGTCTATACTTAAAACACTACAGAAACACAGCAGCAGCGCCCCATCACCACTTCAGTGTAGACACTACCTACGCCCATGAGAGAGGGTTCTCCCATTGGAGTAGATAATCCACCTCTCTGAGAGGAGGTAGCTAGGTCCTTGCATTGTCTACACCATGGGTTAGGTCAGTGTAGCTGTGACTCTTAGGAGTGTGGATTTTTAACACCTCTGAGAAACATAGTTATGCTGAAGTAAATTCCCAGTGTACACCAGCCCTAAGATACAACATGTATTAACTTGCCCTTCTCCCATTGACTCAGAGGAGAACACTTCCTTTTTACAACCTCAGCTATATTTTCCTGTTCTTCCTATAGCATTCCTGTTAAAATACTTCTTATAAATCTTGACCTATAAAATAATATTACTCTATTTCACATTTTTGTGTGCTTCTGCAGATGAAACTATTTGCAGTTTGAGAGTAAAATATATTGCTATAACTGTAAAAAGGAATAAGGTGATAAAGAAATGTTCCTTTCTACTTTGTGTGCCACGTGTACTAATGAGATAATATTGACTAATTCTTTTTTGATACTGTAGGGTAATCCTTTCTAAAGGACATCATCAGTTACATCTTGGCTGTAGGTTAAAATATATCTTAAAATATAGTTATGAAAGAAAAAGCATACATGAAAGTTTGGTAAATTCAGTGGGGAAGAAGGAATCTGTAAACTGGCATCCAGAATCCTTATTTACAAATGGGTTACATATGATGAAAGTACTGCAACTCCTTTACTGCTTCATTAATGGACCTCCGGGCTTGACTTAATATCCAGGTATTCAAAGAGTAATCAGTTCTACAAGTTTTATCCTCTGGCCAATTTCAAGCAACAGGGTCACAGCAGTACAAATATTGTGAAGAACTGTGCTAGAAATTATTGTTTTGAAATGACCAAAGCTGCTCAAGAGTTCTATCTGATGATATGCGCCAAGATTGTCAAAATGAAGAACGGCGAACTGCTTCAGAGAAGATAAGCCATCCCCTCTCCTACAAACTTTCATCTATTTCTAGAATCAAACTCAAGCCATCCCTACTTAAGGTTCACAAATAGACAGCTATCCCCCACCCCACAATTATTTTTTGTTTGTTGCATTTGCTTTTTCAGCTTCTTGCTGCAATTGGAAGTACAAAAAACAAACAAAAAATGAAACCTAACAAACAAACAAACCCAAAAATACTGTTAGAGGAAAAACCACTTACAGATCTGCCCACCCAGAAAGAAGCAGCACCCTAAATACTAAGAGGCATATCCAAACTTTCATGTCAAATTGTATAGGCTCAAGAGCTTTAGATCAGGTGGCTAAGGATCCACGTTTTTGGGTTCTAATCTAAACTAAACTCAAATTCTGAGGGCCTGTTTCACCACTGTCTTCCATCTTCCATCTTGGGAAAACATCCCAAGAATGCTGCCAGATCACAGTTCGTCATTCATTTACAGTGGGGCAAAACTTGGAAAATGAGGTCCTGAATCTGCAAGGCTTGCATAAATTTAAGTTATCTGAAAGTTATGCTTAAACACTTGCTTAGCTTAAATCCCAGGGAATAGCCCCACTGAAGTCCAGAAAATACAGCTAATGTTAAAGTTAATGGGAATACTCATGTATGTAAGGTTAAGCACACGCTGGAGTGTTTTGCTGAATTGGGTTTCCAGGAAGAACCATCGTTATTTATCAAGAGATTCTGGATGCTGGTGATTTGGTTCAACATAAGGTGTTACTTGTAAATCATGATGCGTCAGGATTCTGGGCAAAAGTAGGCGAGTGAATCAGGCAACAAAGCCAGTTAATAAAATGGTTGCAGATTTTTTATTTGTTCAGAACAGTCTTCAGACTAATGTTCATAATAAAAGGTTACTACAATAAATGATACCCAAATCAAGCTGAAAACAAATGAAAATCCACTTTTAATATATGGAAACATTCACACAAAATTAAAGTATGGTCTCCATTAGTTTTTCCATAATATGCTGAAAACTTATCACAGACTCAGAATATCTTATACATTGTAGATGGAAATAGCTACAGTAATCACCATTAAAAAGGAAACATTTGATCAAAATTATAACACAATGGTATCAGAGATGCAAAAATTCTCAGTTATCAGAGGGGTAGCCGTGTTAGTCTGGATCTGTAAAAGCAGCAGAGAGTCCTGTGGCACCTTATAGACTAACAGACGTTTTGGAGCATGAGCTTTCGTGGGTGAATACCCACTTTGTCAGAGGCATGTAGTGGAAATTTCCAGGGGCAGGTATATATATGCTAGCAAGCAAGCTAGAGATAATGAGGTTAGTTCAATCAGGGAGGATGAGGCCCTGTTCTAGCAGTTGAGAGGTGTTGACCAAACGCAAGGAGGAACAACTGCTTTTTTGGTAGTTGGCAAGCCATTCCAGTCTGTGTTCAAATCTTGAGGCTGATGGTGTCAAATTCTTGCAGATGAAACTGAAAGCCTCAGTCAGTTTCTCTTGAAGTCTGGTACCTGAGGTTTTTTTGCTTTGCAGGATGGCCCACCTTCTAAGGTCATGCTCATTAGTGTATCTAGGGCAACTGAGTGTTCTGACTACAGTTTTTGTATATTGCCATTCCTACATTGACTGACTTGTGTGTCATTTATTCCTTTTCGATAGTGGCACTGTCAGTATTGGCGAATGTAATAGCAGAAGGGCATTGGCGGGGGCATATCTGATGGCGTATATTGCATTGGTGGGTGATGCAGGTGGAATGAAACAGTTGATGGTGTTGGCTGATCTGGTTAGGTCTGTGATGGTTCGCTGGTGTAGAATAGTGTGGGAGATTTGCATCGATGTTTTCCATAATTGGCTTGGTTCATATCACCGGTTCATTCACTCCGACATCCCAAAAAAACTTCAGGACCAGACTTCAAAGAGAAACTGCTGAGCTTCAGTTCATCTGCAAATTTGACACCATCAGCTCAGGATTGAACAAAGACTGTGAATGGCTTGCCAACTACAGAACCAGTTTCTCCTCTCTTGGTTTTCACACCTCAGATGCTAGAACAGGGCCTCATCCTCCCTGATTGAACTAACCTCGTTATCTCTAGCTTGCTTGTTAGCATATATATACCTGCCCCTGGAAATTTCCACTACATGCATCTGACGAAGTGGATATTCACCCAGGAAAGCTCATGCTCCAAAACGTCTGTTAGTCTATAAGGTGCCACAGGACTCTCTGCTGCTTTTAAAAATTCTCAGTTGCTTCTTATAGGGGAAAATTCAACATTTCAGATCTTGTCTACACACTAATTTACACTGGTTTAATTTATGATATGTTTTAAACCAATTTAGTTAAAGCAGTAAAAACACACAAATATTGGTATAAAAATGCTATATATAGATTAGTTTAAGTTCGTAATGGTTAAGTCCGCATTGGTTTTGAATATTTTTATATAAACTGGTGCAAGACTGTGTGTAGAGTAGGGTTCAGACTCCATGTCTACACTAATACTAAATCATCAAGTTCATGACCAAGCTAGTGAACAATTGTTGCCTACAGTAAATGTCAGGTTTTATTAAGATACAATAAGACTGTTCACTTCTATAGCAATTTCCATCTGAGGATCTCAAAGCACTTTGCAAACGTTCATGAATTAAGTCACACTGCATGCTACTGATGTAGGGAATTAAGATTAGATATATGCAAAAGTGTTTCACCTGCTCAGATAATGTTGTCAGGAAGTAGCAGTCATTCAATCATTTCATTGGTCAACAGCTATTTTTCTATGTGAGTTTGTACCACTGCTCCCAACTTCATAGGCCTGATCAACATCTCACATAAATAAGAGCCATATGTTTCTCTATTGTGTAAAATCAAGGAGGGGGGAACAAGCTAATCAAAAACCCATGCAGAATTTGAAGTGCAGCTGTTGAGACACATTCACCCTCTTGCTATGCACAGATGTAGGTTGGACAGAGGGTCGAGGCCAGAAATCTGCAGAAGCGCCTTGGCTGAGTCTTTTGGTACTCCAGGCAGATACGTGGAGAGACTCCCTCTCCTCTGCCTTCTTTCCAGGTTCCATCCTACAGCAATATCAGCAACATCAGGCACAGGTGTACAGCTACTGGCTGCTGTCTAGTACTTCTGTTTGGTGATCTCCCTGACAGAAGTCACAAGGGAACACGGAATGTTGCAAACAGCACTAATTAATTTGAAAAATTTACATGGACTTTAGCCTTTATTTGTATGAAATAATAATACAGAGAACAACTATTTCCTGATTCCATCCCCTGATCAAACCTCTTTTGTCATGTGCATATTTTGCAGAGGTGGCAGAGTGGTGGTATAAACGGGGTTAGGAAGAATATCCAGCATAGTTGCCATTCCTCTCAGAGTTTTCTTTTCATGGCTTTTTCTGTGATTTTCTTCACTTCCAACCTAAACGGTATGATAGGGAGACATAAGGGTCTGAATGACTAAGTGAACAGATTTGTAGCAACGTACTTGGTGTTGCTGTATTTGGATTGGATAAGGACAAAAATCAACATGTGACAAATGAAACAGACACTGTGTGAACTGACTCACCCAATGAACACATGTCACAACACAACTGCTATTACATTCACCTTTCACTTTTGGAGATTATGTGCTAATGAATTTCAAACCCACAGGATAACAGTTCATTGGCAAAGCCATCAGATCCAGTCCAGAAATATGTATAAGTTGGTCTTCTATCATATAGTAAAAAGTGAAGAAAAATAACAAAAGAAACTCATGATCCTGTATTAATATTTTTAGAAAAACAAATATACAGCTTTGGAACTAAGTACTGAGTTAATCAGAGTTCATTCTGCTCAACATAGCATGCTCACTTTCCAGAACATCATCCACATCATACATCATGCAATGTTGTCAGACACCAATGTGAGCTGCTAAAAATAATTGGGTTCTTCTTCACTGAGTTTTCTTCTTTTCAACATTTTTAGACAAAAGACAAAACAAGACACAAATCCAGTGTAACAATTATTACCTCTGACTCCGACTCTGATAGTGACAATTAAGGTCACGCACTTTGGTACTCTATAAAATCAGAGACACTCTGTGCAGTATTTGGCATTAGTGAGAACACTGCAGCCATTATTTGCCTCATATACTCCAAGATATTGTTGATTAGTGCTTATGTAGCAACATGCTGTTGCTATCTGATTAATGTAAATGTACCTTTAAAAAGAAAATAAACACGGCTTACTGTTATCTTCTATGAAGGCATTGCGATAATACATTTTGTGCTGCTGATATTTAATTAAAGCTAATGTCGTTTGCTCAGGAAATGAACTTGAAGTGCCTCTACATGTGACGCAGAGGTAGCATATAGGACACTAATACTTTGCATATGAAAAAAAAATGTTTTTGTTTTTGTCAGCAATTTATATCAGGTTAAGAAAAAACAATAAGGAAAAACAAGTATAAAAGCCCAGTTCCTCAGCTGGTGTAACTTAGCTGTACTGATGTCAGCATAGCTGTGCTGATCTACAGTGAGGTGCCTAACCTATGGTCCATGCACGGCCCACCAGAGCATTTCATAAGGCCTATGCCTGCATCAACACAATATACTAATGGCTGATTCATTAGTATTTTGTCATCATATTTACATCATTTTAGCTTACACAAGTGTGTAAATAGACAATACTATACATAGAAACAACCAATCTAAATCATACGAAAAAAGCTGACCTTAAAATATAAATCAATACAGGTGACTTTAAATTAGGGGTTGGCAACCTCTGGAATGAGGCTCGACAGGTTAAGCACCCTGGCGCGCCAGGTCAGTTTGTTTATCTGCTTATCTGCCCCGTCGGCAGGTTCGGCGGACCACAGCTCCCACTGGCTGTGGTTTGCCGTCCGAGGCCAATGTGGGAGGTGGGAAACCGCGGCCAGCACATCCCTCATCCCGCGGCGCTTCCTGCTGCCCCCATTGGCCAGGGACGGCGAACCAAAGCCAGTGGGAGCTGTGATCTGCCGAACCTGCTGATACGGCAGGTAAACAAACTGGTCCGGCCCACCAGGGTGCTTACCCTGGTGAGCAGCGTGCCAGAGGTTGCTGACCCCTGCTTTAAATCTTATTAAAATATGTAGAATCTATTTGGCGCACACAATTTGTGCTTAGGTTTATATGGCCCTCCTGTGTAATAAGGTTGGACAACACTAATGTACACCATCTGAGGATCTGACCCACAGCCTCAGAGAAAGAGAGAAAATGAAAGAACTCAGTGACTCACTGAAACATTCTGCATCTGAATTGAGAACTCATGCAGCCCATGCAGTAAATAGGGACTTTAAAGGTGATTTCTTTAATTCACATAGCTTCATCCATCTAACTTATGAAACCTGAGGTGCTGCTGCTTAAACAACAAAGATGGATCAAATAATTAAGGCAACTGAAATGTAGGACTGTTTACTGGCTCTAAGACAATGGGGTTCCTTAGTCATTACTCTAGTTTCCCAGTGCTTGATGAATGTTAACCAGATACTGGAGCCTATCATTCAGATTCTATCTGGCACCTAAAGATGCAGAAAGGCTTAATGGGATTTTCAGAATAATCTAGTCCAGGGGTCGGCAACCTCTGGCACAGGCGAGGGATGTGCTGGCCATGGCTTCCTGCCACCCCCGTTGGCCTGAGATGGTGAACCGCTGCCAGTGGGAGCCACGATCGGCCGAACCTGCCAACGTGGCAGGTAAACAAACTGGCCAGGCCCACCAGCTTGCTTACCCTGGTGAGCTGTATGCCAGAGGTTGCTGATCCCGATCTGGTCCTTGTCTACACTTACCGAGAATCGATGTTGCTGCAATTGATGCAGCGAGGCTAGTGAAGACCTGCTAAATCAAACTCAAAGCACTCTCTGGTCAACTCTGGTACTCCACTGGAATGAGAGGCATAAGGTAAGTTGACTGGAGAGTGTCTCCCATTGATGCAGCACGGTGTAAAAACTGCAGTAATTTGACCTAAGCTATGTCGACTCCAGTTACATTATTTGCGTAGCTGGAGTAATGTAACTTAGGTCAACTTACCGCAGCAGTGTAGACAAAACCGTAGATGTATGACTCCCATTGCTTTCAGTGGAAGTTAGGTACTTAGGTGCTTTATGAAAATTCCACTGCATCTTTAGGCACTTCAGTATCTTCAGTATTATTACTAATAATGGTTATGTTATTGTAGCCCTAGTAATGGATCAGGACCACATTATGCTTGGTGCTGTACAAACACAAAACAACTCTACAAATCTGGGCTTCTATTTCCTTGCCTTGTAAAAAAAAAGGATCAGAAGACTTTCAAGTTTCCACAAGCAAGACAGATACTCACATCCCTTAGGTGAGTGGGGTGGAATTTTGGAGTCAGAAGGAGAATGTAGATCCCTAAGTTCCGTGGAGACCAACCATCCAAAGTGAAAAAGAGTTTGAAAAGGTCCCAGGTCATCAGTGCAGTGCATCAGACCATCTGTTCTGCTCTCAGCTAACCTGGCAGCAAGGTTCCCCCAGGAGCCATGCTACTGGCAGATCTTCCACCACAGATGTATATTACCTTTCTTTCTGAATCAATTCAAGCCAAAACAAAAGGGCAAATTATTTTTTTTCACAGACTCTAGTGAAACTTGACCTGACCCAAGTCAAAGGGAGTATTTCTATTGACTTCAATGGGCACTGTGTGGTTCAGTATTCTAAGTAAAGTATAAATATTATGGTTGCACATTACTGTAGTATGCCAAGCATCCTATGATAGTTAGCATGACATATGTCTCGTTTTGATCTGGACAGTCCCCTTTTTAAGCCCTGACCCATCAGTCCCAAATTTTTTAGCAATTTTTTTTGCTGACTTGATCAGTTGGCAAGAGCAGATGGAAGAAATGTCCATCTTTGTCAAAAAGTGGGGTGCAGAAGAATGTGCAGGGGGGTGAGCAGAGATGCCAACCACATGCCCATGCATAAACTGCTCTGGGTTTCAGCACCCGGGCACTAGCCTTGTGAGTGTGTGTGTATACGGGGGGAGGGGGGGGTTGGGTGAGCATCTGGGGGTGCGCCATTTTCCCTTTCGGAAATATGGTCATCCTAATGATAGTCCATAGCCTGCCAGGTGTACCACAACTCAGAGGCAAGGGCCAAAGGCTCTATCCCTGCTGGGTCCCAATAAGCTGTCTGTTACAGGGCTAAAGGAAAATTTGAAAACACCCTAAGTATATGTCTTAAACGGTTACAATTCCAGAGAAAACAGTGGTTCTTAGCCTGCTCCCCAGAAAGCCAGCCAACAGAGGGCTCGGTCCATCCAGTCCTGTATTAAAGGCAAATAGGAAGTTTCCTGGCCAGGACCAGTCTGTGATTTGTCTCATTGGAATCTATTCCCCCTGCTACTATGATGGCACTTGCTATGCTGCTCCAGCTCACTGCTCCAACTGAAATGGTAGCTAGGTAACTAGCCCCCTCTCTATATAGTCCCTGGCTATATATAGAGTCCTTTACAAAGACCATAGCCCTTTCTTGTGGGCCCAACACCCAGTATGAGCACACTGATAATAATCCCCAGTGACTAGGGCACTTTGGCTGCAATAGCCTTCGTCTTGGTTTCTATTCCTTTAAGATCCTGAGCCAGTCACTGGCATTATGTCACAAGAGTTCTCTTTGGGGCCCTCTCTGCCCAGCCTTCTGGCTGCAGGGCCCCTGCCCACTCTCTGCTACTTCCCCAAGAGTTCTTCACATATCTGAATCTAGTTACAGTATCTGACATTCATAGCCTGCTCTCTGCACAAGGTTCTTCAGTTCCTGTAGCAGCCTGCTGACCACCTGCTTTGTCAAAAACTTCCTCTGGGTTGCAGTCAGCTTCCCTGTGCTGCACCCAGCTCCAGTGCAACCACTGCCTTCTCAGCTGGCAAAGTACTTTGTCTGAGTGCTTTGCTCTTCATGAAATTCACCATTAATGACCACTCCATACTGTCACATGTAATTTCCCTAATTTGAAGCATCAGAAAAGTCATACATTGATTTTTATAATCAGTAGTACGTTGCTTAATACTCATATACCTGTTAATCTCCATTTGTAAAACACAAAATGAAGTCTCATTTTCTCCTCATTTTCCTATTGAATTGCAAAAAGCTATTTTGCTTGCCAATTTATTCTCCCCCAGAAAGTCTGTAAAATGATAAGGAGGAATATTAGCCATCTAAACTGTGCTTTCACATTAGCTTCTATTGCAGTCAGAACAATTTTATCTACTGTGTCTGACTAAAATCATACCCAGGAAGTCTCCCTCCACTCCATAGTCCTTTTAAATAACACTAATTGTGTCCAGTTTATATAGTCTCTGTGGTGTAGTATCTAGCAGAAATGTCATTTTATAGCAAAAGGGATAACCTGAAGAAATAATATGGAACGTGTCTCCATCTGTGCTCAGTGTTATCCTCTTCTCCTGTGTGTTGTATGTGTATCTATTTTTCCTAGTGTCTGACCAGGATTTAGGATGAGGTGCCTACTTCTCTGCATGTTAGTTTGATATAAATTGGTTTACGGAACATTTTATCCCAAAGAAACACTTCTATACTGATTTTTTTTAAAATATATATATATATTTAACGTTTAGTTCAGAGATCGGCAGCCTTTAGCATACGGCTCGCCAGGGTAAGTACCCGGGCAGGCCGGGCCAGTTTGTTTACCTGCCATTCCAGGTCAATTGGGGCGATGGAAAGCAGCGCGGGCGAGGATGTGCTGGCTATGGCTTCTCTGCTCTACAGTGTCTAATATAATCTGGCCCTGATCCTTGACTGGTGTTTCTAGATACTACCATAATAAGTATCCTATGTAATTCCAAATGGAACAATTTAAAAATAGATGAAGAATGTACACCCTCCATTCCCCCCAAAAAACCTGTCAGGGAAAGGTAATGGTTCTACTCTCTGCACTGTGACCTCATTAACTTCAAGACGGGTTCTTGGATGACTCTAAGGCAGTGGTTCTCAAACTTTTGTACTGGTGATCCCTTTCACATAGCAAGCCTCTGAGTGTGACCTCCCCTTAAAAATTAAGAACACTTTTTAATATATTTAACACTATTATAAATGCTGGAGGCAAAGTGGGGTTTAGGGTGGAGGCTGACATCCTGCGACTCCTCCCCCATTTAATAACCTCATGACCCTCTGAGGGGTCCCGACCCCCAGTCTGAGAACCTCTGCTCTAAGGTACTTATATGCTCATCATCATCATAGTATCGGAGTACCTCACAATATTTAACATATTTATCTTCAAAACACTCCTGGGAAGTAATGGAGTACTATTACCCTCTTTTTTTCAGATTAGGAACTGAGAAATAGAGAGGCTAAATGACTTTCCCGAGGCCACAAAGAAAATCTTTAGCAGAGGTGGTAATTGAACCCTGGTCTCTCAACTCCTTGCCCTAACCAGAGGACCATTCTTCCAATGGAAGTGAAAGGACCCTGGAGCTCTGATCATAGAGGTGCCTCTTCACATATGGCTCTCCCTCTCCAGGGAACAAAGGAGATTCAGGTGCCTGCAAAGCTATGTCCCATTCTCCTCAACCTATGGATTGTGCTCCATGAAGTAGCAGGCTAAGGAAGAAGAGGGTGAGTTGGAGGGAGATGTGAAGTGATCAGACTGCATTATTTTTCTGTGCCTCTCCCTCACATGATAGAGATCCCAGTTTAAAGAGGGTGATGTAAGGCAGCCATAACCAAGGGAATAAAATCCACTGGATTTATGGTGTGAACCACATAACCTAATTGGGACCATTTAGCATCTCATTTTGTAGCCACTGAAAATAATTAGCAAAATCTCATTGTCTTCAGTGGGTGCAGGATCAACCTCTTATTTCTTTCCTTACATAGACGCTAGTGAATTTCTTTTCTCAATAAAAATAAATTTTAAAAAGGTTGAGGAGTTGGGAGGTGCTAGGTTTCCCCCTCCCATGGATATACCTGCAGGAGAGAGATCTGGGGGAGGAAAACTAATGACCTCAATATGAGAAAATCGATATCCCATTACCAATCCCCTGAACTAACAAGTCCCCTAGAAATAACCTATTACAGATGACAACTCTTTATCTTTGTAGCATATTTCTTGGCTCAGATATAGCAATATGAGTCTATTGGTTATCTGTGTAAAACCTTAATATGATTTTCATACTAATTTTTGTCACTTTTATTGCCTTAAAGATTTATTGTCACTGCTTGCAGCAGGAGATATTTGTTGATCCCTAAAGGCAGAAATGAATAATCAAGGTGTTTTCATGGATTTCACTTTGTATTTTGAAAAGTGGATTTGATGTCTAGGGAAAGTATCTTTCTAACTTACAGACTTGTAAAATCCATTCTTGTCTATATTGTCTTTAATCTTTCTATGTTTGTTAACACAAACACTGTCCACCGCAACTGATATTTTCAGCTTTTTTTTGTGCTGGCATATTAATTGCAAGTGGAAGAGATTGACTATCATTGTCTGTGGCTTCATAAGTGCAAAAAAATATTCAGTCAAGTACCACCTAGTTTCTTCCCTAGGCTTAAGGTCCAAAAATGTCTTGCCTTAACCTTCATGATCTCAAGGTCTTTGCCTCCTAAGAAAGCAGAATCAAAGCAGAGAGGATTTTGGTAAGGACATTTAAAAATATTACTTCTATAGAGAGGATGGAGGACTTATGGGTTACAGTAAATAATTTGTTGAAACAAACACAAAAAAAGGTACACAGAGCAATATCAGACATGCATCATACCAAGGAGACATGAACCATAGCACAGGGAAACAACATTAAAGACATTTATAACTACTCTAACAACCTAACAGAGACTACAAGATTAAGCAAAAATGCACAGTGTCATGAATTCAGAAGACAACCAAACAAACTAACATTGAGTAAAAAGAATAATAGAGACAAGGAAGGAATGATTACCTCCTAATCCTGATATCACTCAATTGAATGTGTACCCAGAACAAGTGAGAATGGAAGGCTAATTACATAAAAAAAATCAAAGCTAGAAAATAATGTACAAGGGAGTTGTGAATAGTATTATAACCATGATAATCGTATGCATTAATATGTACAGTGCTCAGCATACAAGAGCTTTGATTGGATTAGGTCCACTTGGCTCTTCAGTAATACAAATTATAAAGGATACCAAAAATATACAGAAAGTACAAAGATAAATATTACCCTGTTAGCTTATATTTCAAACATTTGTAGTCAGTATGCTTCAAAATATACCAGGCCAAATCCTGCAGTCCTTACTGAAGCAAAACTCCCATTGAATTCAAGATGGAAGGTAAAAATTTCTTGTTTTCTATGTATACACCAAGTATACAGGCTTTGTAAGAGACACCTACATGGTGTCGGAGAAAAACTTAGTTCTCACTTTTTGGTTGAGTACAGCAAAGTCAGATACTTTATTCTGTTTAGCAGCTACAGCAAGGAGAGAGTGCACCAGGACATAGGGTCTCCCCTTCCTAGACAGGTCTCTCAACAGGTAAACAATTACAGCAAACATTTATACTTTTTTAACAGACAATAATAAGCAACAACTGCATTTTGTTTATACATTGGTCATCCTGATATCTTGTTTTTCTCACTTAAGAGACTCCAGTCTACTTTTCGTATTATCTACACATTATCTACACAAGGTCACAACAACTTCTCACATTGTTCTTTTCCACTCGCCTCACACAATTCTCGCTTCTACAAATCTCGTGTTATTAGGGTTACAGCTAGCCTGACTGTTGCTAACAGAGACTGTCTTGCATTAAGATCCCCTACAAATTCCTGTCAGTTCTTTCTCTACTTTCACAATGGCAATTAGTCAGATGCAATCATCCCCCAGCCCATAGTCAGCACATGAAGTTGCACAGACACAGTAGCCATTCCATAAGCGCTATTGTCACCTTAAGGCTATAGAGATGGCTGCATCCTGCCTTTACATAGTGGTTTTGATCAACGGTTCTGCATAACTCATGAACTCACTGAAACCGTCCTGACCGATTATGACATTCCAGGGTGCAATCTGGACTAGCAAGGGGCTGTGTCACCACTGCCCTGCCACCTTGGATGCCTTACAATGCTTTGCTGTTGTAGCTTCCAACTTGGGTCGTTCACAATCAGCCGGCCAGTGATTGTGTATAGCTACAGCTCTGGTCCAGCAATTGTGACCCTAGCAGCAGACTAGCCACACTCTGGCTTCCTGCAGCCAAATTTCCCACTCATAGCAGTGACAATTGCTCCCATATATCTGAGAGCAGTCACTAGTTCTAACATTCTAGTATATAATCTAGTTCAAATGATCATTTCTCATAATCAAATCGTTTATCAAAATGATACCAATGTAATTTATAATCTATTCTCCTTTTCATTTTGCGCAGTTTGCCTCAGGAGAATATTGCCTTCTATACATTTTCTCATTTTGAATTGCTCTCAGAGTACAATATGGTAAAACTTGGGTTAATTATTTTAAATGGGATAAAACACTATACATTTATTTTCAAATTGTGACTCAAAAGGGCACTTCATCAAAAGAATTGTCACAAAGCATAATTTAAAGACCCCAAATATTGGAGTGGGAACAATGAATTCATGAGTTCTAGTCTTCGCTCTGATATGGATTCTGTCTGGCCACATAACCTGTCTGCCTTAATTTCACTATCTATAAGCCAAAAACAACAGGAGTCACTGTGCTGTCTGCATAGGGAGGTGATAAGAATTAATTGGTTAGTACTTTTCATTTGTGAAATTATTTACATCTATCTTTATTATTATTAATATTAATTTATTGTCAGATCAGGAAAGTAAGACCTGCCATTGGTACCACATAACCCAGTGGAGGTTGAGTGTTTAGTGGCTAAATCGGAAACCTCACCACACACTGGTAAGGGGGTATGCCAGATCCTCAATGGACTGAAAAAATAATGTCCACAAAGGAGAGGGTCCATCTGGCACTGCTCCCTTCCATCTAGTTCTCAGCTGACCAAAGACTAGAGGAGCAAATCTTAACCCAAATCTGTTGTGAAGGAAACATTAGGCGGTTGTCTCTGCTGCTCAGCTCTACCTCTCTGCTGTGCTGATTTCCAAACATCTTGGTCACCAAGCCTTTGGGCCTAATTGATAATGTTGAAAGCGGGGCTTTGGTCCAAAGGCAAGCCTCTGCCACCATTTTTTCCCCTGCCTAGATGTACATGCTGAAGATTCAGGTACCACAGTCACCCTCTTCAAACTTGCTTGTTGGAATGTGAGGACAATGTGCACTGGTATAGCTAACAATCTGGAGGATGTCAAGGCCCCTAGAAAGTCTGTCATTATTGACTGAGAGCTGTTAACATCAACATAGCCACTGTCTCTGGCACCAGACACAGGCTCTCTATTTGAGTTGCATGACGTCTTTTTCTGGCATAGAAAAGCAAATAAACTCACCATGAAGACAGGGTGGGTTTTGCAGTCAAAAACTCATTATCACCTAGGATTGAATGTCTTGTTACAAAATCTGAATGTACCATATCACTAAGAATATGCACCACAGGTGGCTTTGCCAAGATCATCAGTACATTTGCCCCAAAACTTTCCTCCATTTTGGAATAAAAGGACTTATTCTATCAGCAACTTGACAGTGTCATTAGTAAGCTACAACTGGCCAAGCTACTCTACCCACTTCAACACTAGAATCGTCTCAGTCCAAGAGATGGGCTGCTATCCACTGGCCACCATGGAGTAGAGAAATAAAAGGTAGTGGGCAAAGACTACTAAAGCTCTGGACCCACTGAAGATTAGGTATTATAAACACCTACTTCCAAGGCCATCATCACTGAAAAATCTCCAAAGACAACACAGATCTGGACACTAGCACCCACTGCATATAACTGTCACCTTGTGATGAGGTGTCCACCCCACTCAAGGCCTGATTAGGGTGGCCAGGTGGGCCAATTAGCCACCTAGCTAGCACCTGAAGGAGCCTGGGAGCAAGGACTAATTAGCGGCAAGGCTCACCTGGACAGGAACAGGAGGGGACTGTATAAAGCCCAGTAGCTGGGCACTGCAGAGAACAAAGCTGCAGTCCCTCTTAGGGTGAGAGAAGGCAAAGTAGGAAATAGCCCAGGGTGACAGCTTTGAGGTTCAGGACTCAGACCGTGACTCCTTGTTGTTGGGTCTCTGGGCTGAAACCCAGTTTGGAGAGCAGGCCTCCACACACCAACTACTGGGGAAGTGGCACTAAGGGGTAGTGAATGGGAAGACTGCCTGGGACAATAGGTCCCGAGACACTTAGTCCTCCCCTTCCAGGATATCAATCATGATGTGGCTGGAGGGCCAAGCCATGAAACGAGAGCTACCGAGTTCCGAGGGAGTGAGACATAGAGAGAATGGTGGCGTGCAACCGCAGGAATGGGTGTAGACCTGGCAGAGCTAGATGTGGCCAGAAGAAGATGCTCCAGGAGTGAGTCAGGCACCATGACACACACACAGATAACACCTACAGGATGTTCTCGCTATCAGCCATTTCCACAGTGCAGACTGTGACACAGACCATGCACTTATATGCTGCAAAATAAGGCTTTCCCTATAAAATTCCATCATACAAAACAAAGCTGTTACTCACAAATAACATCAGCAACACAGGAGACCACCAAAGGGGTCTCTAATTCACTGTGACTTTCAGGGAAACTATGTTTTTGATTGCATCTCTCCTGAATGCTGACACAACATGGAATACACTCAGAATTAATATAAATGTAGTTGCAACCTTAGCTTTTGGTAAAAATGATTACAAGAGAGACTGGGTTTGCAGCATATTTTGAAGAAATGCTAACAGTTATTGCAGCAAAACACATAGCCTATCTCAGGGATCAGCAACCACTGGCATGCGGCTCACCAGGGTAAGCACCCTGGTGGGCCGGACCAGTTTGTTTACCTGCCATGTCCACAGATTTGGCCGATTGCAGTTCCCACTGGCCACAGTTCGCCGCTCCAGGCCAATGAGGGCTGCAGGAAGCGGCAGCCAGCACATCCCTCGGCCCGAGCCACTTCCCTCAGGCCCCATTGATCTGGAGGGGCAAACTGCGGTCAGTGGGAGCTGCAATCAGCCAAACCTGTGGATGTGGCAGGTAAAAAAACTGTCCTGGTCCACCAGGGTGCTTATCTTGGTGGGCCACATGCCAAAGGTTGCCAGTCCCTGGCCTATCTCCACCACATCATGAATCCTGTGGCACCTTATAGACTAACAGACGTTTTGGAGCATGAGCTTTTGTGGGTGAATACCACGATTCTTTGCTGCTTTTACAGATCCAGACTAACACCGCTACCTCTCTGATACCTTCTCCTAAGACGTATGTTACCTTCATATTGGCCAACAGTTCATTGCAATGAACAACAAGGCAAGGTGCCCAATTATACTGACTGGATCTGTACAAGAAGACACAAATGTCCTTTGAGAATGGAGATATAAAAGATGTATAATGGAATCAAGAGTGCAATAGGTCCTTCAGCCAAGAATACTGCCCTCAAATCTCTTAATGGAGACATCATCAACACGAGCAAACAGATGTAACTCTGATTGTAACACCAGCTCTGTTCAGGTGCAACCACTGTTTCTGAAGCAGCACTATATGGGATTCCCAGGTTCCAGACTATCAAAGAGATTGATATACAACAGTCTATAAAATGAGCTTGAAAAGGCAAAGACAATCACCTCCCAAGCACTAGGAAAAGCTATATAAAAAAATGAAATCCCATCCGAAGGACTAAAACAAGGAGGACAGGTTGTGCTTAAGAATCTGCACAATGTCTTGCTGGTCTCCTGGAGGGAAGGAGAGATACCAGAAGACATGAAGGATGTCATCATAATAACGTTTTGTAAAACCAAAAGAGAACTCCAGAGGTCTCTGTATTAGTGCTGCAGTCAAGACATTCACATAGATCATCTTAAAAGACTGCAAGACAGAATGTGTATAACCAGATTAGAGTCAGCATAACTTCTATGCTTTTGAATCAACTATCAATATGGACTCTGCACTAAGGCAGCTTCAAGAAAAGTGTCAACAGCAAGGAAAAGCTCTCTACATTGCTTTCAGAGATTTTACAGAGGCTTTTTACTTAGTCTGCAGAAATGGCCTTTTTTCCAGTTGCTAGAGAAAATTGGCTGCCCTCTCATCTTCCTCACTATGATATGATCCTTCTATGATGGAATGAAGGCTACAGTTTAGTATGATTATGATCAATCTGACAGGTTAGAAAACCACAGTGCTGTCAAACAGTGGAGGAGTTTTGGCACTCTTTGTTATATTCTTCCCTCTGCTGCCTCGTCATGCTTTCTCATCTGGCTCTGAGGCTGTGCATCTTCATACAAGATCAGATGGAAAACTTTTCAGCAATGCAGATTTAAAAGCAAAAAGCAACTTCTTTTCACTGATGACTCAGTGCTCAACGCACACAATGAAAAGGAGCTCCAGTAATTTTAGCAATAGGTTTGTGTTAGCTTGTGAAGAATTTGGACTAACCATCAGCCTAAAGACGACAATGATTATGGCTTAGAGTGTGTTGACTGTACCAGAAGTTTTATCAACAAGCATCATATTAGAAGCTGTGCACAAATTCTGCTATCTAGGATCAAATATATCCGAAAGCTTATCTTTGGATGACAATTTTAATTCTCACATCAGAAAGACAACCACCACATTGGCACAGAGAATACAATTATAAAGTTTGTGGATGATAACAAGCTGAGATCAGTTGCAAATGCTTTGGAGGATAGGATTAAAATTCAAAATGATCTGGACAAACTGGAGAGATGGTCTGAAATAAATAGGATGAAATTCTATAAGTACAGATACAAAGTACTCCATTTAGGAAGGAATAATCAGTTGCATACAGAGAAAATGGGAAATGACTGCCTAGGAAGGAATACTGCAGAATGGGATCTGGAGGTCATAGTGGATCACAAGCTAAATATGAGTCAACGGTGTAACACTCTTGCTAAAAAAGCAAACATCTTCTGGGATGTATTAGCGGGAGTGTTGTAAGCAAGACACAAGAAGTAATTCTTCCACCCTACTACATGCTGATTAGGCCTCAACTGGAGTATTGTGTCCAGTTCTGGGTGCCACATTTCAGGAAAGATGTGGACAAATTGGAGAAATCCAGGGAAGAAAAACAAAAACAATTAAAGGTCTAGAAGATATGACCTATGAGGGAAGACTGAAAAATGTGAGTTTTTTAGTCTGAGGAAGAGAAGACTGAGAGGGGACATGATGACAGTTTTCAAGTTCACAAAAGGTTGTTACAAAGAGGAGTGAGAAAAATTGTTTTCCTTAACCACCGAGGATAGGGCAAGAAGCAATGGGCTTAAATTGCAGCAAAGGTGGATTTGGTTGATTCTTAGGTAAAAATTCCTAACTGTCAGGGTGGTTAAGCACTGGAATAAATTGCCTAGGGAGGTTGTGGAAACTCCGACATTGAGATTTTTAAGAGCAAGTTAGACAAATACCTGTAGGGGACAGTCTAGGTAATACTTAGTTCTGCCAGAGTGCAGGGGACTGAATTAGATGACCTCTCAAAGTCCTTTCCAGTCCTACGATTCTATGATTCAGCCAACTGACCAAGTGTGTGTGTGATAACAGGAAAATGACACTGAACACCAAGATGTGGGTTTAACCAGACATAAGTTTTGAGCATTCTGCTTATGGTAGCGAGACTTGGACTACCAACAGCAGGTCTGAGAAGAGGTTAATTACCTTCCACACCTGCTGTCTTTTCCATATTCTAAACAAGTGGGAAACCCCAGTTCCTGAAACTGAAGTACTCAAGAAAGCAAAATTTCTAAATATAATCACTATTCTCAAAAACAGACATCTCCGTGGGCTTGGTCATCTGCACCAGATGGACAATGGACACATCCAATGGATCTCCTGTAAGGAAAACTTGTGGATAACTCCAATGCTAGTGAGCCAACCTAGGCTCAGATTTAAGGATGTTTGCAAAAGGGAATTGACACTGCAAGATGAAAATGAAGAGAGGGAAAAGGAAAGCACAGAAGGCCTCAATTGCTAATAGTATTCTGGTTTCATCTTTTGGCCCTGTCTTTATGCCTGCATTATTTGTGGCAATAACTGTCACTGGAGAACTGGACGTTTTACGACTCATGATGCTTCAGTTCAGTAACTGAACTGCTTTGAAGTTTACACCATCTTCTTCTGAGATGCCATTTGTAATATTAATTTACTGCATACACCCCAAAAGTATTTTCTATTGCTATGATGTACATATTCACTGGTTATGAAAAAATAACAAAATAGAAGTGAATGAAAAATGAAGTGTATCCTGTCGGTCCCTGGAAAACATATAAAATTATATTTCTGCTACCACCAAAATGTAAATTATAAGTAACAACAAGTTTACTGGTTAAAATAGCTATAATCCAGTCCCACTTTTTGCAGACATGTTTTCAAACACCATAGGCTCCAAAAAAAGCAGAAGGAAAATCAATGGATATACACTGCTATTTGAGAATTCTTATGCTTAAATAAGTTGCAAGAGTCACAAGCAGAGTGCCACAAGAACCATAAATAACTACTTGTGATAAATTTTGTCAATAATATTTGCATGATGCAGTTTTTTTCTAATTATTTAATCATTATTCTCTCATCTGATATTTGTTCTGGTTTCAACTCAGAGAGTCCCTTTCACAGGTTTTTGTTTGTTGTTTCTGTATTATTCTTAAGTTTCAGACTGTTGTACTTGATACTGATTGAATGGTCCAGTCATGTTTAGAAGCACTATAAAATTCTGTTTCAGTTTCATCCTCAGTTTACTTGTCTGACAGTGTGAGTTATCTCTGAAAGTAAATGCACTTTGCAGCTTGCAATGAATCGCAAAGAGAGAGGGACAAACTCAGGCCTGCTGCAGAGGAGGATCAGCTCCAAATTTATGATTGTGGAATTCAAATTAAGTATATTTATTCTGGCACTGGTCTTGCAGCCCTTAAACTGCCCAAATTGTAGGAACCAGAATCCTAAATACTGAACCAATGAATAGAACACAGGAAATGGGTTGTTGTTTTTAAATTTCCTAATAATACTTGAGATAATGTTTGTGATTAACTTGGCTTTGGTATTATCCTGGCTGCCCTCTCCTTGCACCTAGACTCCAAAGGTAAAATCTATACGCAATTAAATGTATCTCCAGATGCAACTGATTTAGGCATGGCATCTGTCACCTCTCACACGCAGGGCTGGGTTCTTCTCATCTGATTTCTCACCACAAACATCAGCATCCCTCCTTCAGGAAGGGACACTTCTTACCTGTCCTGGCCTGAGATAGAGTTGTGGCTCATCTGCCACTGTTGTCAATGGTAGAAAAAAACATTCACTGGTCTGGAAATCAGACAGTGACAATATTGTCTCTCCTCGTAAGTAATCCTTAAAATCTGGGGATAGAAAACAGATAAATTCTTATTCTGGGGCCGGTAAAACAAAACAAAACTATTTCCTTGTAAAACTTGAATTGCCTACTGTTTAGTCTTCTACAAAAGCCCTTCTCCATCCTTCCCTTCCTCAGTTCCCACCCAAAGGAGGACTCATACAAATTCCTTCTCCTGCAAGTGCTGCACAAACAGAACATCTCTTATTTCTGCCTATGTAGAAATTGCCCTGTCTCTTTCCTATCTCAGAGTCAGGCCATCAGGCAACAGGACAGTTGTGTAATCTGCCTTCCAAATTGGTCATGCCCATCTTTTCATCAGAAAGAAAGACCTTTTCTCACCCAGTCTTTCAGTTTGGATCCCAAACTCTGGAACTCAACTCAACCAGACTAACTTTTCTAACATGCATTGCCTGAGTCGGGTACTAGTTGTTACCCATCCCTACTAGACTTGACATTCTGGCAATAACTCAGTCTGGTCAAGGCTACATGCAAGGGAGATAATAAGGCTCTGAACAACAAATCTACCTGAAAAGGATTGGGTGGAAATAAGCAAACCTTGGTGTGTGCTGGGTATACTGCTTTCATTATCTTTCCATTTCACCTGATTTAAACCAAGCTAGGAATGAAGGCCACAAAGAAGGTGTTCCTAGCTCTGGTAGGGAGAAGCCTGCTTTTATTTTCCTATCACCAGGATGAAGCTGGAAGTTCCAGGTCATGGGACTGTGGTGAAACCTTCAGAGTTGCAGCACTCGGGGAAAGCCTCCTTTGGCTTGCCTCACCTAGTGACAAGTTTCCTAGTGAAACAGTCCTCATAGTACTGGAGAATTGTCTGTATCTATTGTCTCATATCTCCTGGGAGGAAATACCATTAGGTGTGATTCTATTCAATATGAGGAGGGCACAGAAGAAACAGTTCTTGGCATGCTGGCAAAAGCCTGCTTTCACTAACTCCTCCACCTCTTGCCTTCAAGCACATTTCACTTGTCTTTACAATCTAGGCTGGGACACCATTCCTCACTTTTAGGCTATGTTTACATTACAAGTTAGGGGTGTGTTTCCCCTGCTCGTGTACACATGCTTGTGCTAGCTGTCATCATGCTAGTGTGAGCATGAATAGTAGCGTAGCCATAACAGCACGGTAGCAGCAGCAGAGGTTCGGCTGAGCTGTGTGGCTTACAAACCTGCCTGAAAACAGTACGTACTCAGCACGGCTTAGCCATTCCTCAGATGCTGCTACTTATGCTGCCGTAGCTACACTGCTTTTTATACTCACACTAGCTTGATGAGAGTTAGCACAGGTATGTGTTCACAAGCAGGAAAATCACATCCCTAGTTTGTAGTGCAGACATAGTGATTTTGTTGTGATGCTTTATCTTAACATATTGTACTTCTGTTTTGTTCTATTTGAAAGAAAATTAGGTTCCAAACACTACACAACATGCCCTAAAACCTGCTAACACATGTGTGTAATTTTAAGAATGTGTATAATGCCATTAGAGTTAAAACAGTGTTTGTGAGACCAAAGCCTATGTATATTAAAACATATCTCTGATACATGTGATAACACACACGAAACAGCTATTTTAACAGAGACTGATTAAAAGTTATTTTCTTTATATTAAACATATCTGGTTATTTTCATTGTTCTCTTTTACTTGTGACTGGCAAACCTTAGAAAGCCTGTAGATTTCCTCTGCAAAATCCCCCTACCCTGGACCTAGGTGTTCACACAGTGTCAAGACAATACTCAGATTTCAGAGGGATGAGTGTAGTAAAGGTGCTATGTCACTAACATTCTCTTCCTACTCTGTTGCTTCTCTTTCTCCCCCATTCTTCCCAGCATTCACCATCTCCACTCTTTATCCAAGGTCTATTCTGCTGCTGTCTATATTGATATTGTATGAAATCTCTGGTGGTAACTCAACAAGTCTGGCATGATCTGCTAGGCCATCTGGAGTTTTCACATCTTGCATACTCCAGGTTTTGCCTTGGTCAAAGGAGATAAATAATGTATTGCATGATTCTGACCCTCTGGAAGCCCTAAAATATACAAGTTCTCAAGATGGCAATGAGCCCAGAAGAAGTTATCAGACCTGCTGTGACTCCCCACTATGGAGAATGTGAAATATTAGAAACAAGCAGAGGGGAAGGGCAAGCAGAAGGGAACCTACACAAGAATGGAATACTTAATCTGAAATTATCTGAACCTTCCATAAGGTATCAGTTTGATTTGGCACAATTCCTAGCACATTTGAAGAAGAGCTCAGCAAAGGTCTTAAAAATATGTTTTCTCATGAATGAAGATTAGATTACCTAATTTTCTGGTAACATTTCACTGGGAATTGGTGTGTTTAGCTTCAAAAATTTAAATTTGTGTGAAATTTTTTTTAGTAGCAATCTATGGGTTGCAGAAAGAGGCAATGAAAATTATAAGAGTGCTGTAGGATGAGAGATTGAAAACCCTGGGACTGTCTTGTTGAAGAGGCAATGAATAAGAGGGACACAACAGATATATACAAGAGAGAGATCGGCTTCTTCATTTATCATTTTACAAAATACATAACAGATGGCAATAAATTTAGAAAGATAAAAAGAAATATATTTTAATTGTAATCTATAATTGACCTGTGGAACTCATTGCAACAAAATACCATGGAGCCTAAGAGCTCAATAGAATTCAAGAAAGGATTGAACATATAAATGGATAATGATAATATTCACATTTATATTAGTCAAGGAAAAATGGTAAGTCGGAATAAGACAAGCACTAACTACAAAGAAATTTACCCTATGGGTTGCGCATACCAGAGTTGTCCACTATTGTCTTTTTGCTGTTCCTATGAAGCACTTGGTACTGATCACTATCAGAGTCAAAGCACTAGACAAGACAGTGTTAAGAATGAGACATTGGTATGGCAACTGCTGTATTCTTATCTTATTGTAGTGAAATCCCTTGTCTTTGGTTATGATGGGAAAGCTATGGTAGACAGATGGGTTTTGCAGAATGTTATGAAGATAGACGCTTTGGCTCTATCTTCTCCCTTCAACAGCTTGTTTCAGAATTGGGCACCTTTGTCTGAAAACATTTTCTCTCTTGCTGTCATGAAATGCAGTAAAGAGGGTTTCTAGTGTCTTGGAATAATTCTAAGTTTACTTTTATTAAGAATCTAACTGAGAAAGACTACGTCAAACTATTTAAACAAAATAAATATTAAATAATAATAGAATAATAATAACAACAATAATAATATAATAAAGATTTAAACCAAAAATCTCTTCTATCACTAATCCAAGTGGCTAGTGCATGAATCATTAAAATATATGTCCTACCAAGATATCACAAAATAGGTTATCGTTCATTGGAATATGCAGAAGTTGATACTATATACAGTGCTTACCCCTGATGTTTCAAATAAGCGTGCTTTTCCTGTTCATTTGGAGGAGGGATAAAAGCAGAATCAAACACAAACTTTTTCCAGATACCAAACAAATGTTGGAGAGTCGTGTTCTCTGGGCCTGATTCTGTTCTCTTTTATGCTATATTTATGATATATAGTGGTACTAAGTAAGATCATAGGTTTCCACACATAATCAGAGAGCTCATATGTATTATACATACACAAACTATTTATCATGCATAACGCACATAACTTGGATAGCAGTGGGAAAAAACAGTTCTTCCAGTTATACCACTGAAATCAGCACCAAATAAATATAAAAACTAGGACTGTGAACATGTTAAAAAAAAATCACGATTAATCACTAGACTAAATAAAATTAATTGTCACTAATTGCAGTTTTAATCACACTGTTAAAGAATAATAAAATACCAATTTCAATTTATTATAAATATTTCTGGATGTTTTTCTACATTTTCAAATATATTAATTTCAATTATAATGCAGAATACAAAGTATAGAGTGCTCGCTTTATATTAATATTTTTAATTACAAATTTTTGCACTGTAAAAATGATAAACAAAAGATGTTTAGCATAACTGGCACGTAAATACGTTGCCCCACAGGCTATCTGTGTCATACGAACACGTGGTTTCATTTTCACTTACAGCACTATCTCTTGTCAATGTAAACAAACTTGTTTGTCTTAATGACTGGTTGAACAAGCAGAAGGACTGAGTGGGCTTGTAGGCTCTAAGGTGTTACATTATTTTGTTTTGAGTGACATTATGTAAAAAAAAAGAATTTTACATTTGTAAGTTGCACTTTCACGATAAAGAAATCGCACTACAGTACTTTTAAGAGGAGAATTGAAAAATACTATTTATTTTGTTTATTATTTTTACAGTGCAAATATTTGTAATAAAAAATAATAATATAAAGTGAGCACTTTAGACTTTGTATTCTGTGCTGTAATTAAAATAGAGATATTTGAAAATGTAGAAATTCAAACATTCAAAAATATTTATAATACATTTAAATTGATATTCTATTATTGTTTAGACATGTGATTAAAATTGTGATTAATTACAGTTAATTTCTTTAATTGAGTTAATTTGTTTTGAGTTAATCGCTTGTGTTAACTGCGATTAATTGATAGCCCTAATCAAAACATAAATCCAGACTCACATACCATACAGATCAAAATTACCTTCACTATGGAGGCTGCACTGAAAGAGTTCATTTCATTTTTATATATTTTACTGGTCCCATTAGTGTTCCCTGTTTTCTGTAGAAAGAGTTTCACTCAGGCCAATGGATTCTTTTAAAACAGATTATTTTTTAAATGCAGGCTCTGTTTTAGGAAACATCAAAACTCTGTCCCATTTAGTAAACATTTCTGACATTCTAGATTTTACCCCAGCTTTGCTTAAGACTATAGGTGGGATGTGAAAGGGAAGAAAAAAGAGTAATCTAAATCCTCTCTTTCAAAATGGAGTTATCCTATCATCATCTACAACATTACTTCCCACACCGAAACAGACAACAGCAGCCCATGTCCAAGTTTGCATATGAATTGCACACCCGCAGAAAAGCAGAGGGAGCTAAAGGGATAAGCGACAATCTCTATACAGCGTTGAAATAGGTCACAGAAAAAAAAATGAGAAGCAGAATTTCAGAGTGTTGTTGGTTACTGTGCAGTAATCCTTTGAATATCCCCATTGACAACTTCTCACCATATTGAGGAGAATCCTTATGGAAAGTAAGCACTTCTTTTCCCTAATGCTTACCACCAAAATGAATGCAAACATCACCAACCTTTGCTTCAGAGGATGTAGGAAAATAGGTCCCCACAAACTTCTATCCTCAGTGCGCTGAGACATTCTGCTTCCCTCAGTCCTCTGCAGAAACGATGCTTCCAGCCCCAGCCACTGGTGCCAGGAGCTTTGCAGACTGCAAGACAGATATAGAGCTCTTCTTGCAGTGCTAACCATGACCTCCAGGAGATTTAGTGTTGTGGATATGCAGGATCTTGGAGAGAGTTGTGCAGAATGATAAAATGAATCACAAATTCATGCCTAAATACAAAATTCTGTCAAGTAACAGAAAATTAAGATCTTCAAGACAAAGGCTATACACATATCTGTCTCACTCTTACCATGTACTCCCCACATCTGTTTGTAGACACTACCTGTTGTCTCTTGACTCACATTATGATTGCAAGGTGTGTGGGCTAGGAACTAACTTTTTGTAATATGTTTGTACAGTGGGTTCTTCATCCTTGATTTGGTGGCGTGTAGACATTACCACAATAAAACCAAATAATACATATAAAAACATTCATCCAACAATCTCAGCTAATGAACAGCTTTATACAAATTGACACCTGTATACAGAAAATTCAAAACAGAAAAAAGAGATGAATTTATTTGCTGCAAATAGATCATCCATTTCTTGTTTAAAATTGAACTTGACAAAACCCCTTTAAATATAGGGTAGGGGCGTAATCTTGTCTTGGTGGACTACACTTTCCATCTATAATTTCTCTGATACTACATATTACGTGCAATGTTTTAGGATTCATGGCATTCAGAGCTATGTCAAAAAACAAACAAACAAACAAAACCAAACACGTTTAGATTCCTTTTAAATAGAAAATATGTATATTTTCCCTCCATTATTAAAACAAAAGTGCCTGTTCTTTAAAAAAAACAAACCAAAAAAAAACCTCAAACCAAACCAACCATTTGGGATGAAAGCAAGCATGCAACTGAAAAGGATAATTTTGAGGAACTTATGATTTCCTGAAAGCAGAAGGTTCTAATGGAATACATCTTGCAAATTTTCACTGCCAGCGAATGCTAATAACAAAATGAAGCCATCTGAAAAGAACAACAAGGGAAGGATAATCAAGTTAAAAGAACATAATTACAATGCTCCAGATAGTGCAAGACAACAAGAAGTTCATTTTCAATCATAGTGCCGTAAGATAAATGTGTGTTAGCCTTTTCCAAAAGCAAACCATTTATTTGCAAATATCAGTTCCCCATTAAAGAGTAAAGTCTTTTGTAATGTCTACTTGTTTCAGAAATGTGTGTGCTAATCCTATAAGATAAAAGTGTCTGGGAATAAATAACATATAGTATATTATGTTATAACATAATATACATAGAAGATTAGGGTTGGAAGAGACCTCAGGAGATCATCTAGTCCAACCCCCTGCTCAAAGCAGGATCAACCCCAACTAAATCATCACAGCCAGGGCTTTGTCAAGTTGGGCCTTAGAAACCCCTAATGATGGAGGTAACCTATTCCAGTACTTCAAGACCTTCCTAGTAAAATAGTTTTTCCTAATATCCAACCTAGACTTCCCTCACTGTAACTTGAGACCATTACTCTTTGTTCTGTCATCTGCCACCACTGAGAATGGCATAGCTCCATCCTCTTTGGAACACCCCTTCAGATAGTTGAAGGCTGCTATCAAATCCCCCCCTCACTCTTCTCTTCCGCAGACTAAAGAAGACCAGTTCCCTCAGCCTCTCCTCATAAGTCATGTGCTCCAGCCCACTAATCTTTTTCGTTGTCCTCTGCTGGACTTTCTCCAACTTTTCCACATCCTTTCTGTGGTGGAAGGGGCCCAAAACTGGATGCAATATTACATATGTTTCCTCACCAGTGCCGAATAGAGGGGACTAATCACTTCCCTCAATCTGCTGGCAATGCTCTTACTGATGCAGCCCAATATGCTATTAGTCTTCTTGGCAATAGGGGCACAATGTTGACTGATATCCAGCTTCTCAGTCACTGTAACCCTCAGGTCCTTTTCTGCAGAACTGCTGCTTAGCCAGTTGATCTCTAGTCTGTAGCAGTGCATAGGATTCTTCCATCCTAAGTGCAGGAGGCTGCACTTGTCCTTGTTGAACCTTATCAAGTTTCTTTTGGCCCAATCCTTCAATTTATCTAGGTCACACTGGACTCTGTCCCTACCCTGCAGCATATCTACCTCTCCCGCCCAGCTTAATGTCATCCACAAATTTGCTGAGAGTGCAATCCATCCCATCATTCAGATCATTAATGAAGATGTTGAACAAAACCGGCACACTGAGCCATTGATCACTACCCATCGAGCCCAACAATCTAGCCAGCTTTCTATCCACTTTATAGTCCATTCATCCAATACATATTTCTTTAGCTTGCTCGCAAGAATACTGTAGGATACCATATCAAAAACATTGCTAAAGTCACGGCATATCACAGGGATTGGCAACCTTTGGCATGTGGCCTGCCAGGGTAAGCACCCTGGCGGGCCAGGTTGGTTTGTTTGCCTGCCTCCTCCGTAGGTTTGGCTGGTCGTGGCTCTCACTGACCATGGTTCACCACTCCAGGCCAATGGGAACAGCAGGAAGTGGTGACCAGCACATCCCTCAGCCCATGCTGCTTCCCGCCTCCCCCATTGACCTAGAGCGACGAACTGTGGCCAGTGGGAGCCGTGATTGGCCGAACCTGAGGATGCGGCAGATAAACTAATCAGAGTCACGTGCCAAAGGTTGCCGATCCCTGGTATATCACGTCCACTGCTTTCCCCATATCCACAGAGCCAGTTATTTCATCATAGAAGACAATCACGTTGGTCTGGCATGACTTGTCCTTGGTGAATCCATGTTGACTGTTCCCAAACACCTTCCTCTCCTCCGAGTGCTTCAAAATGGATTCCTCGAGGATCTGCTCCATGATATTTCCAGGGACTGAGGTGAGACTGACAGGTCTATTGTTCCCCGAATTCTCCTTCTTCCCTTTTTAATGATTGGCACTATATTTGCCTTTTTTCAGTCATCTGGGATTTTCCCCAGTCCCTCAGCACCCTCGGATACATTGCGTCTGGACCCATAGACTTGTGCATGTCCAGCTTTTCTAAATAGTCCTTAATCTGTTCTTTCACCACTGAGGAATGCTCACCTCCACCCCATACTGTGTTGCTGAGTGCAGCAGTCTGGCTGCTGACCTTGTTTGTGAAGACCGAGGCAAAAAAGAATTGAGAACTTCAGCTTTTTCCACATCATCTGTCACAAGGTTGCCTCTCCAATTCAGTAAGGATCCCACACTTTACTTGATCTTCTTGTTGCCAACATACCTGTAGAAATCCTTCTTGTTACCCTTCAAATCCCTTGCTAGCTGCAACTCCACTCATTCTTTGGCCATCCTAATTAAACCCATGCATACTTGAGCAATATTTTTATACTCCTCCCTAGTCATCTGTCCAAGTTTCCACTTCTTGTAAGCTTCCTTTTTGTGTTTAAGCTCACCGAAGATTTCTCTGTTAAGCCAAGGTAGTCCCTGCCATATTTGCTATTCTTTCTTCACACTGGGATGGTTTGTTCGTGTGCCCTCAATAAGGCTTCTTTAAAGTGCAGCCAGCTCTCCTGGACTCCTTTCCCCCTCATATTAGCCTCCCAGGGGATCCTGCCCATCAATTCCCTGAAGGAGTCAAAGTCTGCTTTTCTGAAGGCCAGGGTTCATATTCTGCTGCTCTCCTTTCTTCCTTTTGTCAGGCCCCTGAACTTGACCATCTCATAGTCACTGCTGCCCAGATTGCCACCCACTTCTACTTCCTCTACCAATTCTTCATCTGTATGAAATGCAAGCTGGTCTCCATATTGGAAGAGAAGGTTAAAAGATTGGAGACCCATGTATCAATCTTATGTTGCATCAGAGAAAATGAAGACTTTCTGGATAGAAGTCACCATTTGGTATTGCAGGCACAGCATGCTGAAGAATCAGAGAGGGCACTTCAGAACGGGAAAGAAAATTGGCAGCATGTGACCTCCAGAAGAAGAAAGAGGAGAACCCATGTACTCCCACTGCAGATAGAAATAAGATACCATTTTCAGGCTCTCTGCTTAGGTACTACAGCGAAGAATGGTTTGGAAGAGTCATCTGAGGGAAGGGATCAGAAGGAGATCCCATCAACCAGAAGGCATGGGATGTATTGTCCTAGGGCTGGAGGTTATATGACCACCACTCCCAAGAGGAACAGATAGGTGTTGGTGTTCAGAAACTCCCTCCTAAATGGGATAGAGTCATCCATCTGCTGTTCAAAAACTTGAGAAGTGTGCTGCTTGCCTGGAGCTAGAATTCAGGATATGATGGAATATCTGCCGAGACTGATCAAGTCCTCGGATCACTACCCCTTCCTACTTCTTCACGAGGGCACGAATGATACTGCCAAGAATGACCTTAATGGCCTGCAGACTATGCAGCTCTGAGAAGAAGGATAAAGGAGTTTGAAGCACAAGTTGTGTTCTTGTCCATCCCCGCTGTTGAAGGAAAAGGCCAAGGTAGGGACCATCAAATTGTGCAAATAAATGCATGGTTGTGTCGGTGGTGTCAAAGAGAGGGCTTTGGATTCTTTGATCATAGGATGTTGTTCCACGAAGAAAGATTGCTAGGATGAGATGAGATCCACCTAATAAAGAGATGGAAAAGCATCTTTGTAGGCAGGCTTGCTAACCTAGTGAGGAGGGCTTTAAACTAGGTTTTCCGGTGGATGGAGACTTAAGCCCTGAGGTAAATGCGGAAGTGGGATACTGGGAGGAAACACAAGGAGGAGGGTGCAACAGGGGAGGCCTTCTGATTCATACTGAGAAAGTAGGGTGTAGAGATACTAAAGAAGGTTTATATTAGACATGGTTTATATGAACAATTATTTATTGTTAAAAATGATTTATTGTTAGAAATGATTTAATGTTAATTAATACTTTATAACTAAAGGTTTATATTAGAAATAAATGTGATTCCCCAGATTTAGCCTCTAACCTGTAAGCCACCAGCTGTGTCTGTGTGAAGTCCTGCTCACAGAAATACTTTGTATAAAACTTGTTAAACGTTAATTGACTCTAAGTGCCCTTCTCTAAGTGACACTTTGTAGTCGCTACTTTATTTTGTAATAATCGCTGTGAGTCACATAGATAGAGACCCCCACCCTCTGTAAGTTTTCATCTCACTTTATTTTTAAATGATAAAAGACAAAGAGTCTCACATAAATTGGTAACACCCCGAAAGCTAAAAAGACAGTGAAACAGATGGGATAAGATAGAGAATGTATGTGAATGAGTGCCTAGTTTAAATAATGAATGAATGGTTAGGGAGTTACCAGCCTGAAAAATTCAGTGTTGGCTGAAGAAGTGTCAAGTGGGTAACACTATGACCCCCGGAGGCAAACTGGAATCCACTCCCACCTCAAAGGAAGGAACAAACATCTGACAACATGGAGCCAGCACGGCTGATTGATTAACAACAGCGCAGAATGAAGCAACTCATGGACTGACCAGGGAAATCCCTATAAACTGGTTCTGAGACTGAGCGGAGTCTATGTTCTGCTCCAGCTCCAGGAGCATCAGGCGTGCACCTGACCGGACTCGGCTCACTCTGCTGTAGAGCGGTACCTGGCCAGTATTCTGTCACAAGCAACTTTAGGCTGGTAACTATAATATCTATACAGAACTTGTATGAATGATTGTGTGAATGGATATATATATGTATAAGTAATCATAGGAATAAGTAGCCAAACAATGTTGTTTGCTGTTATCTTTTATTTTATTATGATATTTACAATAAATGTGACAAATGTCTTGTCCCCTTTAATAAGATCCTGCTAGTTTTTATTGGTATAACAAGGGCAATCAGCTAGTTATCTTAGGTGCCTGTACACGAAGGCTGGGAAACAAGCAGAAAGAATTGGAAGTCCTGACAGTCATAGAATCATAGAATAACAGAGGATTAGGGTTGGAAGAGACCTCAGGAGGTCATCTAGTACAATCCCCTGCTCAAAGCAGGACCAATTCCATCCCAGTCAAGGAACTATGATGTGATTGGAATAACAGAGACTTGGTGGGATAACTCACATTACTGGAATGTTGTCATGGATGGGTATAAACTGTTCAGGAAGGAGAGGAGGGGGAAAAAAGGTGGAGTTCCACTATTTGTGAGAGAGCAATATGATTTATCAGAGCTCCAGCTTAAAACTGGAGAAAAGCCTGTTGAAAGCCTTTGAGTTAAGTTTAGCGGCGAGAGCAACAAGGGTGATGTTGTGGTGGGTGTCTGCTATAGACCACCAAACCAGGAGGATAAGGTAGATGAGGCTTTCTTCGGACAATTAACAGATGTTTCCAGGTCACAGGCCCTGGTTCTCATGGGGGACTTCAATTACCCTGACATCTGCTGGGAGAGCAAGGAAGTTTTTGGAGAGTGTTGGGTACAACTTCCTGGTGCAGGTGCTGGAGGAACCAATTAGGGGCTGTGCTCCTCTTGATCTATTGTTCAAAAACAGGGAAGAATTGGAAGGGGAAGTAGAAGTGGGTGACAACCTGAGCAACAGTTTGCACCTATGTTTTCTTAAATAAGACCCAGTTCTGCCATCCTGACTCCTGCTGAATGGTCCCTACTTTCATGGGTAATCCCACAATGATACACTGGACATAGTTTTATTCCTGGCAATGGTATATGTCAGGGATCGGCAACCTTTGGCACGTGGCCTGTCAGGGATATCCGCTAGTGAGCTGAGATGGTTTGTTTACCTTCAGTGTCTGCAGGTTCAGCTGATTGCAGCTTCCAATGGGGGCTGCAGGAAGTGGTGGTCAGCACATCCCTTGGCCCGTACCACTTCCCATTGCCCCCATTGGCCTGGAACAGCGAATCACGGCCAGTGGAAGCTGCAATTGGATGAACCTTTGGACATTGTCAGCAGATTTCAATGATGGGCTGCGTGCCAAAGGTTGCTGATACTGGTATATGTTAATAAAGGCTTTATGCATTCATGAAAAACTACTCCTTGGAAGCAAATAGTTTGCTGGTTTTATTCATTCATATTAAGATCCCTTAACACTGCTCGGTCCCAATCATGGACAATTTACAGTGCAGAAGGCCACGTAGCATTATTTTTCATTCCCCTAATAACAATGTCACTACACAGTAAATCGTAATTCAACATTACCGCAGTAGGCCCATTCATAGGGAACAGAGATGAGTCACTAATAAATGCCTTACATTTGATTTTTTATTGAATTAAATTATTATATCTGTAATTATGCAATAATAATTAGCTGAAGTGGGTGTAATGAAACGTGTACTGTTATGTTTAATATCAAACTGACTGAGTGTGAGCAACTAGTACTCACCTGAACCTTGTTAAGGCAGTCAGAAAATATATCAAAGCTTACTTGGCTTCAAGGGAATAAGGAATATTAATAGGCATAGAATCATAGAATATCAGGATTGGAAAGGACCTCAGGAGGTCATCTAGTCCAATCCCCTGCTCAAAGCAGGACCAATCCCCATGCGCAGGACAAAATTAAATTTTGGAGGTCTTCCTTCAGAGAAATTTAGGAAATTTCAGACTCCAGATGGGGAAATGGATACTTCTTGTTTGCTTAAGGTGTTTAAAATAGGAAGAATTCTTGTTATCCACTGCAGAGTTCTCACTAAATAATAAATGGAGATATTCCTATCTCCTAGAACTGGAAGGGACCCCAAAAAGGTCATCAAGTCCAGCCCCCAGCCTTCACTAACAGGACCAAGTACTGATTTTGCCTCAGATGGCCCCCTCAAGGATTGAGCTCACAATCCTGAGTATAGCAGACCAATGCTTAAACTACTGAGCTATCTCTCACTAAAGCAATGTTACTGTACAAATGAAGTCACTGGACAATCACAGCTTACCATATTTTTAATCCAATGTATTCTGAGGCTTTTGATCTGCTGCTGTAAATTCAGTCTGATTTGTAATTTTTTACCTACCCATTTTTGGATGTTCCCTACTCTGAGAGCCAGGGCACTAACCTCAGTCCCCCACACGAAAGTGCAACACATTGCTGTGAGACAAATGAGTGATTCCATTGCTGTCCTTTGAAATAGTCCCTGAAGGTCTGCTTTCTTAAGTTGTTGAACAATATAATGCAATCCCAAAGCATATCAACAGCCTAATGGAAAAAAAGGTCACTTTTCATATTCTCAATGAGTGAACATTTATTTCAATTGTATGGAGGTCACAGGTTTCTGTAAATTGTTTCAGTTACCTACTCAATGTATTGAAGAAGGGAGCAGCATGTTCCATTCCCAGATATAGTAAAGATACATAACAATGAAATGTCATGCCCTAGGTATAGCGAATAGGGTTATCATTTTCAGAACTGCAGATTTATTTGGATTGTTACCTCTTGTAAAATGTATCTTAATTCCCTGTAATCGCAAGGAACATATTCTGTTCTTCTTGCTTTCTTTTTTCCTTCATACACACCATACTGCTATTATTAAAAATAATGGGTCAAATCTCAGTCTTTTACTGATTTCTTACAGAAGCAAAATATGTAAGCTAAAAGGGGTTTTACCTGAGTAAAGCCTGCATGAAAATGGAGGATTTGGGTACTTTGGGATTTGGACCAGTAGTAATAAACTGTATGTTTCCGTGAAAAATAACCGGATGCAGTAGCATACCAGGAGCCAATTTCAAATCTAGTGGAACTCCACTGTGCTCAGTGGGCTTGATCTAGGATTTTCACCTAAAGTGTCTTTTAACAAGAGATGGCCATAAACTGCTCAGAAAATGTGAAGTGCTTCTGAACATTGAGGCACTTAGCACCTACACCACTACCTGCCAAAGTAGTACTTAAAGAATTAACACATGCATGTTAAATAGAGCATGCAGGATTTCCAATTAGTACAGAAGCCAGATTCTTACCAGTACATTGCTCTGACACAAAAGTTGGTAATTCTTCATAGGAGCTATGCTCTGTTAATCTGCACATGAGGTGGGCCTTTTGCATCATACACCTGACAGTATATATGAGGCAATACTTAGGTGGCTAATAAGAAAAAGATCAAATCTGTTTTTGTTTAAAAGTTGTGCATTTTGTAGAATTCAGGACTTTAAGCAATTTGCCAATGATGAGTCCTTTCAGTCAATAACTATATCAAAATGCTTTATTCAGATTCTGGAAAGTGCTATATCTTAGCATGTAACCAAACTTAAAGAAAGTTACCTCACATTAGCTTGTCATTTTTATTTTCCCCACAGATTTTCACGCAGTGCTTGTACAATGCTGACAGACCCTGGTAGTTGGTGGGTGGATTGAACTGGGGACCATTGGAGCTTAGTGCATGAGCTAAAAGCCATCTGTTTGTCAACTAAGGCTGTAGAGCAGATTCATTTTTATCTCTCTTTCTAAGTGGTCTCAGTGCCACAAGCTGGGACAGAACACCACACCCAGGAGGTGTGTGGGTTAGATATTTCCCTTAGCTGAGGAACTACATCCAGAGCTTCAGAGACTTCCCAGCTGAAATCCTGGATGAGCCCCCACTTGTAATGCTGACAGAAACAGGTAGTCAGCAGGTGGAACAGAATTGGGGACCTCTGCAACTTAGTGCATGAGCCTCTACTGTATGAGTTAAAAGCCAGCTCTCTGTTAGTTAAAGCTGTAGAGCAGACTCATTTTATCTCTCTCTTTAAGTGGTCTCGGTGCCATTAGATGGACAGAACACCACATCCCAGAGGTATGTGGGTTACACTTGCCTTATTGCTTGTTTAAGTTTTAACATGTGAACCCTGTGAAGTAGGCTAATTGTCTGTAACAAAATTTATGTTTGAAATGCCAAACAAATAAAAAAGGGAGGAAACCCCCACAAAAGAAAAAGTTGGGACAGACACATCTGTGGACCTTTTTCTCACAAAGGCTTCCATTTCTTTTGCTTCATTTGCCAATTTTCAGTTAGTGTAGGGCACACATAGTACAGCCACAACTTTGATAACATTCATTCTGTCTTTGGAGGTACTTCTGGCCCAGAATTACTCCCCGTTTTAGGTATAGGGAATATCTTTCAAGGCGGTAAAACATTCCAAACGTGAATGAACTTCCTGTCTGATCACTCTTCTTCTATTGCTTATTCTACTAGTAACTTGCTCAGCTACTCTGGTAGTGAAAACTTCCAGTGGGCAGTAAGTGCTTTTTTCTCCCTCTTTGCTGGCATGTGCTATGAAAGAGATTAGACTCATATAATTTGAAATAGCATCATAAATGAAAGAACTGGCAGCCACTAGTACAACATATTGTATGCCAGTAATCTGCACTCAACCAAAACTAGCTATCAGCATTTATAGCAATGGTTGAAGAATCAAATAACTTGAGAGGGAAAAGAGAGAAGTTGAGAGAGTTGGCTCTGATTCAAATACTGATCCATTTATGGAGGAGCATTATTATTAGAGTAAGTGCCTGTGGACATAACAACATGATATCCTTCTGTGAAGTAATTTGGATAATTAAGTATCTCCTCCCTTGTTGCTCCCATTACATCTGGCAACTGATTGCAAACTCACTTGTAAATAAAAACACAAAACCTCCAGAGAGTGTGTAGACACTGCAACAGGCAGATGCAGACAGGTGTGTGCCACTCATGATCTTTGCATGGAGAACATATCATAGATGGCAAATTCTTGATTCTTGGTGGTGCTGGAGTTGAATGTTAAGAAAAAGATAATGATTCTAGACTGTAGCTGTTAGGTAGTAATTTAAAGACTAATTCATTAAAGAGTACTAGTAATTAGGGAAGGCACTCAATCCACACTATTTTGATTTACAGGTAGGTACCAGTTAGGAGTGGGCTTGGATACTCAAAGCACTCAAGTCAACTGAAATTTCAGTAGATGAGAACTTCTACTATTAACTAAGGTAAAGCGGAAACAGAATGAGGCTTGATATAGGCACATAAAGTAAAATATAACCTTATTTTTAGTGTTTTGGGAAGTATCACAAAATACTTTACAGGGAAACGCACAGTATCATAGAGAATGAATATTTTGGTGACTAGATGTGTCTGATCAAGTTCTTCTCCCATACATAAAATTTGGTGCATGCTTTACACTTTGGAATCAGGTGTTTTGATGTTTTTTTGTGACACATTGAAAAGTGATGAGCTGTGCTCTGGCGTGAATTGAACATTTTCATTAAATGACAGAACATAATTATGCAGAGAAGGACATGAGTTGCTTTGGTTAACAAAATACATGCTAAATGTATTAAAACTAATGAAAAATCACTTGGTCATTTCTTTAATTGCAATATGTCCAAAAAGACATTTGCTCATTGTAGGTCAAGCAGAAATTAATACTGTGAGAGAAAATGACCCAGCATCTCTATTTCTCTCTGTAGAGCCACAAATTGTGGGTAAAGTTGGGCTGGAATGGACATTTCTGCCAGGAAACTTTAAAACAGTGCTTAAATGTCTCAGGATTTCAATTGAAATGAATAGTGTGCTCAATTCAGAAAATGAAAATTCACAAGTTAGAAGTTCTTAAACTCACAGATATACCAAGGGTCACAAAAGCTAATACTATAGGAGAGCATACCATTAAACGCTGACAATACTGGTGTGTTAAAGCATTGGTGTAGACCACTTGATGAAGAAAAGGTAAAGGCAAAAGTCTGCTGAACTATCTGAAATACATACAGATATGCCTGAAATGCTTTAAATTGGCTAATAATTATCCACATTCTGAACATGATCAGAAAGCATCTTTTGGACAATGCTACTGCTATTACTGGGTGAAATTCATCCTGTATTGAAGGTCAGAATCACCTGGATCCTACTTAACTCCCCCATATAGGACTCAAGTGAGATTTAAGCAGGACATAGAACATGTGTGAATCCTTCACACCATGGATGCATTTCAGCCAAAGCGTGGAACTAGGGAGACATTTTCTGCTGACATAACTCCATTGAAACCCACTGCACCTTGGTGTGGCTGATGGTTCCAAACACTGATAAAATAGGGAAAGTTCCTGGTGAAAAGAAGTCTCTGTAAGACACACCCCAAAATATTTGATGCTGACAAGAAGAAAACATTTTAAAGTTGGTTATTGAAATAGGAGATTGTGACCCTAAGTGCCCCTCAATGCCAGCTAGCAGAGGATCCACTTTACTGTAACTCATATCAGGCCTGACATACTACCCCCAGCATACTGTTTGTCATAATATGTATCAAAAAGGTGTCATATAAGGTATCATTTAAACTGGTGACATGCTGGTCCTGAAAATCAGTGGTTGTGTATAAAGCATTATGTATGTGTGCTGGAAGTATGTTCTTAAAAGATGGTTTGGAGGCAGTGAATGGATCAAGTCTCCTCTAGACAAAGGAATGTGGAAATACCTGTCTACTCGACTGGATTATAGGCAGACGACAATGCAAGTACATTTACATAGAAGGTAAAAAAATCAAGCTAAAAAGCAGCAGCTTAGTGAGCACACTAGGAAATAAGTCTGCACCTCCAGGAAATCTTCCTGGCTATAGAAACAGAGACAATGGTCTTCAGAAAATACAAGGGGAAGCAAAAGGTATTCTAGTTACTCATCACTTAGAGGACATAGGGAACAGCACCCTCTGAACCTGTGAAAGTTGACCTAGAGGATTAGAGATGCTATTAATTTGATGTAAGTGAGAAAAAAGCTTAGGCAAAGATTGTAACTTGCTAAAATTAAGTTTTGGTCAGTAGAAACCAGGTTTTGTTTTGTTTTTTAACCATATGCACATCTTTTTCTCTAGCTTGGTGTCATTTAAATCTCTGTTCTTTGTTAATAAACTTATTCTTAGTTTTACTGTAAAGAATCTCAGTGCTGTTATATTGAAGTAAAGTGTGAGTCCTCAGGCAGGCTGCTTTGTGCTCGGTCTCTTTGGAGGCAACAAACTTAATTTATGTGAATGTCCAGTGCGAGATACTGGACACTACCAGGAGACATTTCTGGAACTTGGGTTCACTGATTGTTACCTGCCAGACAATGTTTAGACTGGCAGTGTCTCAAGGAGTTTACTGGTGAAGTGGACAGACTGGTGTGGCAGGGACCTGACACAGTCTAATCTCCAGCAAAGCTCGCTCTTGCTGAGGCAGAGGGGAAACACAGTAGGTTACAGTTTTGGGTGTCCTGAAAGAATGTCACACAGATCAATGTTTCAAATGTCAAAGATCTGTCAGATCATAACTATTGACTTGAAAACTGGGCATTAGTTTTCAGATCAGATTGACAGATAGGGATAAGAAGGTCTTCAAGCTAAATTAAAAATATCTAATGTATTCAGGTCCTGGTGACAACAAATACTCAGAAGGAGTTGCCCTCATTATGACAAATTCTGTGGAAATAAAATCAGTCATCAATTGGGAGCCTATCATATATGTCAGACTCCAAACCAGACTCCTAAAGATGTCAATCATTCAGTGCTATTTTCTGGCACAGGAATACAGCAATAAGAATAAAGATTTAGTTCTATGATTGCCTCCAGAATGTGACTGACAGAATACCAAAATATGACTTACACCTGGTGATGGGTGACTTCAATGCTGAAGTAGGATGTAATAACGAAGGACTGAAAAGAGCAGTGGGTAACCCTGTGTTGGTCATCAACCAAAATAATGAGAGAGTCATTGAATTTTGCTTGGTGTCTGATCTAATTTCCTCACAAAGAAACGTGGACTTTGCCAGAAGCCATATCTGGATGAGCTCAAGATTTAGGTCTTCTGTCCAAGACGCAAGGCCATACCAAGCAACAGATATCAACAGCGATCACAATTTTTACCTTGCTAAACTGAAATTAAAATATTTTTTTTTCAGTTTTAAAGAGAAAATGATACAGAAAATCAACAGTATAAAACTGAAAACAAAACAGTGCTGTGAGAAATTCCAGCTAGAACTAAGGAAGAGATTTGAGGCACTGCCAGAGCCAGAGGATGATGATTGGACCTGAAGCAATGCTCAGAGACAATATGATTCAGGCTGCAGCAGTGACAGCTGGATATTAGCGCAGACACAGCAAGAACTGAGTAAGCCAAGAGACATGATGTCTCACCAAGGAAAGAAAAAGATACTGAACTCTTGAATCTAAGATCAACAAATTATTGGAGAAAGCAAAGGAGGAGTACGAGAAAGCAGACAAAGCAGTGGAAAAAAATTCAAGGAAAGATCAATGGAAGTATGTTTAAAGTTCTAGCATCTGAAGATGAAGCTACTGCTACAATAGGAAACCTTGGAGACATTTGGATTATAGTGGATGAGAAGCTGGATATGAGTCAGCAGTGTGCCCTTATTGCCAAGAAGGTCAATGGCATATTGGGCTGTATTAGTAAAAACATTGTCAGTAGATCGAAAGAAGTGATTATTCCCCTCTATTTGGCACTGGTGAGGCCACACTAGGAGTATTGTGTCCAGTTTTGGTCCCCCCACTACAGAAGGGATATGGACAAAATGGAGAGAGTCCAGCAGAGGGCAACAAAAATGATTAAGGGACTGGGGAACATGACTTACAAGGAGAGGCTGAGAGAACTGCAGTTATTTAGTCTGCAGAAGAAAAGAGTGAGAGGGGATGTGATAGCAGCCTTCAACTACCTGAAGGAGGTTTCCAAAGAGGATAGAGCTAGGCTGTTGTCAGTGGTTGCAGATGACAGAACAAGAAGCAATGGTCTCAATTTGCAGTGAGGGAGGTCTAGGTTGGATACTCTAGGTTAGAGCGATATTAGGAAAAACTCTCTTTCACTAGGAACCACTTGTGGTGAAGCAACTGGAATGGGTTACCTAGGTAGGATGGATGGAATCTCCATCTAATTAGAGGTTTTTAAGTTCCAGGCTTTTGACAAAAGCTCTATGATGTTTGTTGGTCCTGCTTTGAGCAGGGGGTTGGACTAGACGACCTCCTGAGATCTCTTCCAACCCTAATATTCTATGATTCTATGATTTACTAAGTGTCTAAAACCCTGTATGGAAATTTCAAAATAGGATGTGGATCAATAAAAAAAAAGATGGGAAAATGCTTACAACTGAGGTAGAACAGAAAAATAGATAGGCAGAGCATCTCAGATAGTCCCCAACAGAACCAGACCCACTTCAGCACCAGATGTCAATAAACATACAAACCTGATCAATTTGATAGTCACATCACTTCAATACAGGTGTCATAAGTACATGCTGCAATCAAGAAGCTGAAAAATAACAAAGCAGTGGGAGATCATCAAATTACAGCAGAAATGCTAAAAAGCACTTGATACCATTCATCTTTATGAAACTGACAGGGCTATTCATTGAAGTTTGGGAAAAAGACTAGCAGAAACATGGATTCATTGTCTGAATACCCAAAGAGGAGGTGATCTTTGGGTATTTTGACTGAAGAGAAATCACCTTACTTTATGTTGTAGAGAAATCTTTCTGCTGTGTGATACTACACAAGGTGAAGCAGTGGATGCAAAGCTCAGAGAAGAAGAGACTGGATTCAGGCCCAACAGATCCCATGTAGATCTGATATTCCCACCACGGACCATTACAGAAGCCTGTATAGAATAGCAAGCTTCCCTTATCATCAACTTCATTGATATTCAAAAAGCCTTTGACAACATGCACAGACATACACTGTGGAATATTCTTCAGTCCTAGAGAATCCCAGCTACAGTTGCTAACATTATTAAGGCATCATACAGAGGTGTGAAATGCTGTGTAAAGGTGAACAACCAGACATAGTGGTTCAGTGTAAAACAGGACTGCATTTTATCTCCACTGTCATTTGGTGTTGCCATAGACTGGGTACTGAAGAAATATGAGCAACATGAACACTAGTATAACATGAGTAGATGGCAAGTGCCTAGAAGACTTAGACTTTACTGACAATATTATGCTACTGAGCAGCATCCCTGAAAAGTTACAAAAGAGACTACCTGGCAAAAATAGCAGGCAAGCAGGCCTGATTTAGTTATGCTTAAACAAATATCTTAGCAATTCAGACATCAAATAATTACATCACATAAGAAGATGAACATGTCAAGAAAATAAAACAGTTCACCTACATTGGCAGCACTATATTGGGCAACAAAAACCTCAAAAAGGAATTGACATTAAGGATCAAAAAGGCATTCACAGCATTTACTGAACTTAACATAACGGAAATCACAGATATACAGCATCAGAACAAAACTGACAATTTTAAATTCAAACATAATCTCAGTGATAACATATTGTTGCCAGAGTTGGAGCTGTACCAATACTTTGGACAGAAAACTAGACAGCTTCAAAAATAAGTTCCTCCTAAAGATTCTGGGCATTGTTGAAAAGACTTTACCACCAATGAAGGGATATGAGAAATCACCAACCAGTAACTTGTTTCCACTGTCAAGTATCAGAGGGGTAGCCATGTTAGTCTGGGTCTGTAAAAAGCAACAGAGAGTCCTGTGGTACCTTTAAGACTAACAGATGTATTAAAGCTTAAGCTTTCGTGAGTGAATACCTACTTCGTCAGAAGCATGACGTATTCACCCATGAAAGCTTATGCTCCAATACATCTGTTAGTCTTAAAGGTGCCACAGGACTCTCTGTTGTTTGTTTCCACTGGAATCAGAAGGACACGTCAGACATATGTAAGGCATGTACTCAAGATGATCAAACTTGTTTATTTTATAAATAAAAGTACATTTTCTGTCAATCAGCCTCAAACTCAACCTGCCCTCTGAGCATCAGGCTTACTCTGTGTTAGGTACTTATATGGGGCAGGAGGGATGGCCTCAAAACCTGAAACTAATTTTGTTGCACAGGTCCATCTCCATTTTAACAAACAGGAGTTTAGCAGAGTCGTATCATATATATTATTGCTGTTTTGCAATAATATCAGATCTATTTGAATATGAAAAAAGCTTGCAGGGGAAGTTAAATAGGGTCAAAAGGACATATCTGGAACAATTTAATCACTGACTTTTTGAGACTGAATAGCAGCTTCCATCCGTCTTAATTATTTTTGAGACCATTTAGGCAATTGAAGCATGCCATAGGTAGTAGAATTAGTGGATATTACAGAAGAAGCTTTTGATTTCATCACAAATGGTGCTTAATTGTAAATTAGATCTTTCTTTAATGGTTTAGGAAGTGAACCAATGGAACTAATGAAAACTCAACTCAGAGAAAAGTATTTGAGTTTTCTCACTAGAGAGTCTGGCTTAGTATAATAAAAGTCTTTTTTGACAGATGAAAGAATTGGCTGTGAATTGCCTAATCTGAAACAAATATTCATAAGAGTTGAAGCTACAGCTGTGACTACAGGAAGACAAGTAAAAAAAGTCTTGATATTTCTTATGGGACTGGAGACCTGCATATGAAGTTAAGGAAAAAAGGCTAAAATTTTCTGAGTGCCCAAGAAAGTTGAATTAGATAAGGACTGAATAGGATAAGGGCTTGGATAAATTGAAGTTGAAATATAAATCAGTACTTTTATTACCTCATGCCAAAGTCTTCTGGAAAGCACACTGGGAAGTTAGTAAGGTAAAAACAAAGACTTGAGATTGATTCAAAATAACCAGTGGAGGAAGCATGACAGACATGAAACCTAGCATTTTCCAAATTGCCGAAGAAAAAGGAGGGAGGAGTGAAGTTGGAGATAAATGGGAGCTTAAAACAAAAACAAAACCTAGACTGTGGTTTCTTTTCTAATGTGCAAAACTAATAAGCACAGTAGGTTGGTAAGGCTAGAGGAGAATACATGTTCTGCAGGAAAGAGGGAGATAAGTTTAGCAAAACTTACAGATGTCCATTTAAAAATATACAGCAGTGGAATGGGCACACAGTTCCAAGTGACAGAAGCTAAGTGTTCTAAAGATGGGAACTTATAAACGTTATTAAATTTATTCCTTTTCTCCTTTCTGAAAATAGAAACAATCTCTCCCACTCTTCCCAGCTCTGAAGAAGTGGTAGAATTAGTTTAAAAGGTATGGGTTTGGTTTCTTTTTATCTGTAGGTGGCAGCTGAATGTGAAGAATTTATTGAGGGTAAGATAAGTCAAGCTGATGAGATTTGCATTTAGTTCTGAAAACTGGTCATTCCAATCTATTTAGGTAGCAAGTTTCATGTCTAGTTCCAGCTTCTGTGAAAGTTATGTCTCCTGTATGAGACTCCACTATTAGTCAAAAATTTCATTTTTCCACATAAAAATAGCTGTCATGGGAGGCCATACTTATAGATGGAGAGGTAATCTCAGGTAATTAAGGCCAGGAATGGCTTTGAAGATCAGGATGGAGACCTTGAACTGGACTGCATTCAATGGCAAACCAGTACAGAGAATAAAGCACTCAGCTGAGTTACCTTCTATCAGTCTCCCTTGCAACACAAATGGGTGGCAGTGTTTGTATCAGTGGGAGCCCTTTCAAGATGCATGAATTTATTCCTAGGTATAAGGTGCAGTAATCATGCCCAGAGGTCATGACTATATAAGACATAGGGTATGTCTACCTGAGGATAAAAGCCCCGTAATGCATCCACTGCTCAACGGGGTCAGTTGACTTGGGCTTGGAGGGCTCACGCTGTGTAGGGGTTGGAGGGCTTCAAGGGGCTAAAATTGCTGTGTAGATGTTCAGGCTTTAGCTGGAGCCCAAGCTCTGGGACACTCCACTTTGCAGGGTCCCAGAAATTAGGCTTCAGTTTGAGCCTGAATATCTACATAGTTATTTTTTAGCCCCAAAGCCTGAGTTAGCTGATCTGCGCCAGCCACAGGTTTTTTATGCCCATTTGGACATAGCCATAATGAACAGGCATGTGTCTGAAAGCACAAGGTGAATCATCTGGTCAATTGCAGATGGAAATGAAAATTTTGCTTTGCGTGTCTATTTGGATTGGATGCATTGGCTGGATGTGGACTACAGGAAGACTTAAGTGTGTGAGAGCAGATAACCTAAATAGCATATTATAGATGAGGTAAATTGTTCCCCCTCCTGACCATCATTACCTCAGTCTTGACTGATTCCTCTTTTCAATCTGGTGTTATCTTAACTATACACTGAGAATGCTGAGTGAGAGTTCCATTTATCTGATGTAAAGGAACTGCAGAGCTGAGTGTTATCTGCATACTATGGGCACTTCAACCCCCCTTGTTTCACCAGCTTCATATAAATGTTCAATAATTTGAAGCAGAGGACTGAGCCTTGTTGGATTCTATTGGTGACAGCTGTGGAGGTAGAGAAACAACTGCTCAGGACAAGCTTCTGGGTGAAAATATTAAAATTCCTAAATAGATATGTGTACAGATTCTCATCTGTGTCAGGATGTGGTGGGCACAGAGTAGAAGGTTGCTGCAAAGGAGCTATTTGCAGCTTCCAGATACTGGGATTAGTACAATGGTGGCCTGATCACCAGCATAGTTTAGAGCTGACTCAGAGCTGCTCTAATCTATACCAGCTAGCTGTGCTCTCAAGGACCAATATTTCAGCTAGAAAATTTCTGAGAACTATATTGCTCCAGCCATATCCCTTTCCTCCTGGTTATACACCTCTGTTGGGATTTAGGAGGGAAATGGTGTAGGAGCTGGTGTAGGGGAAATTCACCCGTCCAGTTAAGCCACCTGTAGTTATTGAGGCTGCTCAGTACACCAAACCCTAGGGTTCCATTAGCATGCCAGATGTACCGTGACTCTAGTCAAACACAGTAGGTGATTCAGCAGCTAGGCCTTGTAACCCTAGTCGGTCCCAATAACCACTCAGACACATAGCTAAGTGACAGGGCATTTTACTAGGGCTGGCAGGAACAGGAAAGGTTGCACAAAAAAAACTTGAACAAAAAAACTTCAGAAACAGACTTAAAGAGAAACAGTAGAACTAAAATTATTTTTCAAATTTAACACCATTAATTTGGGCTTGAATAGGGACTGGGAGTGGCTGGCTCAGTACAAAAGCAGCTTTGCCTCTCCTGGAATTGACACCTCCTTATCTATTATTGGGAGTGGACTACATCCACCCTGATCGAATTGGCCCTGTCAACACTGGTTTTCCACTTGTGAGGTACTCTCTTCTCTTCATGTGTCATTATATAATGCTTGCATCTGTAACTTTCACTCCATGCATCTGAAGAAGTGAGGTTTTTTTACCCATGAAAGCTTATGCCCAAATAAAACTGTTAGTCTTTAAGTCTTGTTGTTTTTGTGGAAAGTTTGCAGATACCCGAGGTACAGAGCCTTAAACAGTTCAAAGAGAGCAATAGTTCATGTTCTTTTTTGGGTCCCAGGGGAAGTCCAATCAAGAGTCATGGCTCTTGAGGCCTAATGCCTGGGTTGACCTCTCCAGTCTGGTCTCTATTACAAGCAAAGAGGAACATGCAGGTTTCCAGAACACTTATTGTCTCGCCTTGGGGCCCTGTTGCACTGGCTCTCTGGACAGCCGCTCCTGCTCCCCCCTAAATCTGTAGACCACTGCATCCTGCTGTAATGTCTGGCAGTTGCAGCTCTGCATTCAGTTCTTGGAGATTCCACTCAGAATTCTGATTCTGTCCAGTTCCCTGCTTGCCCTGCACTATGCCCTACTTCAGCTTCCTTGCAGCTCCTCCCTTGCTATGCACCCATCCCCACTGCCTTCCAAACAGACCCTCACCGCTTCTTGGTTCAGGACCATCTCCCTTACCAGGTCAGGAGAAAGGGGATGTGAAGAGGGTAGGGGCTGATAGGAATTGTGATACTTTGCTTAGCAGATCCATCATACAGCTCTCCTAATTACTTTTCCTTGGCCAGAACAGCATAAAGCAACCAGAGCAGAGGGACAGTACTTCTTGGGTTTGCAGACTGGGATATGTTAGGTGCATTGTACTGTAGTGTTCTGTAAACTCTTTTGCTTGTAGCAAAAATATAGAGTATTAAAAGCTTTAATTAGACGTGCCTCCTCAATAGTACCTTATGCCTGATCCTTTAGGGATTTTTCAGGGAAGACTCCCCGTAAAGCCATTTTTTTGGGGGCCTTCCCTATGAGTAATAGTTGTTTTTATTTGATTTTTTGTTCCATGGCAGCTCCCTCTTTCAGGCTGTGATGTGAACCAGTTTCTCTTAGTGTCTGGCAAAACCCAACCATTGTTACCACCCTGGAAACAGTGTAAATCATTAACTTCAGAAAAAGTCTTACAACCTTTAGGAGCAAGTGGTGACTCTTGTCTCTTTCACCATTCAGTGAGTTCTTGAGCCTGAAGGAAGCAGAAAAAACATTACATTTCTAAGGGTCTACCTGATCATATCTTCTGGCTAATTTCTGCTTTTTTCTGTACACTGATTAAAACAATAGCTCTTCATGCTCGATTTATCAATGTAGTAAAAACCAGCTTCAGTTAATTTCCTTTCCTTGGGAAAAGGTTTCTTGCTTGAATAATTTTTAATTATAATGAGCAAACTATTACAGAAACTGAAAGCTTTATTAAAGTACTATAGGATATAAAGCTAGATCTAAAATGTCAGCATTTCCATTCTGTATTGTACTTTCAATATTTGAAACAATATCAAAGCAAGCTGAGTCTTGACATGCAAGTTGTATGCTTGGACATAGCTGTTTATTTAATTGGCTTACATTTTATAAAGTTAAAGAGTTATGAAAAATAATTCATTTGGATGCTGGAGATTCAGATGTTTATTGAGCAGTTTAATTAAAAACAAACAAACAAATAAAAAACATACCTAGCTCAAATAAAAGATTTTGTACTTATTGTGAGCCAAGACATTTTAGTACTTTGGAGAAATCATCAAAATATTATAAAGCTTGAATATGTAGCAAATTCATCATTAAGATTAATAAATCTTCACCATTACTGTTATGAATTAAACCCACAAAAGCAAATACATTTGCTGCAGCTCCACCTTCAACTCATCCTGTTGTAACTTACCTGCATTTAAAATATATTATTTATTTGTTCACCTTTTTTAATTACCTGTGCAATGATCTACCCAGTGCAAAAACTTTATTCTAAATCAAATAAAGAACAGAAGTTTCTCAGCCCCACAACATATTACTTGCCTAAAAGGGCAATTGGTTCTCGAAAACTGGGCATATAGATCATAGTAAGTAATTTTGCATTTTTCTGTTTGCAAGTTGCTCATGAACAGATGTCAAAGTTTCTTAAACTTTAGTTATTGCAAAACATTTCTTTGGGCTGTAACTCATTTACGAGCATTTAATTGCAAACATTTCATATTCTGAATTCAAGAGGTTTTAATTAGACCCATAAGGCACATGGCTGGTTTTGGGTCAGCTTTCCTGTTTGAATACTTGAGATTACAAGTCTGAAATTCACTTTCCAGAAACATTCCTGTGATATTAACTTAAAATTCATTGTGTCTGAAAGTCTTGCCAGCAAACCAGAATACGTGAGGAAAGACAACTCAGGGATGCAAATATAGACAAGCAAGTTCAATTAATTCAAATGAATATTCATGGAAAACATTTTATATGCTCTGCTGTCAAATCAATCTCCTGCCCCCAAGAGATGCCTGTGAAAATAGATGCATCTTTCAATGTGCCTGCTGGGTCACTATCACCCCCTCTCATTTAAACCAGGGGACACTGAACAAAAGAGCTTCAGCTGATTCCAAATGTTGCAGTATGGCTGGAAGAGAGAGGTGCTTGGGTACAGCAAAACCCTTAGGCAATCTTTGCCCAATGCCCCTTTTTCCCCTTTCCATCCCTCTGTTTGAGCTGTTTCCTGGAAAGTAGCTTAGTACCTATCCCTCCTCTCTCAAAGCCTTTGGAAAAATGTAGAAGGTCCAACTGTTCTCCCTTCCCCATCTTCTAACTTAAAAGAGAGGCAGACAGATATTCACAGGTGACAGTGGACTTAATCCAGAGATGCTGGACTGGACGTTGTCTGGCATGAAAGGGTAATAACAGAAACAGGAAAAAGGTTATTTTGATATTGACTCATCCTGGTAAAATTATTAGCATTAGACATGCATTTGTTTCATTTTATTCTGACATTGTAAGATTGCCTCCCTATACTTGTACTGTCATGGGTTCATTTTACCCTTCTTGATTTACTAATATTCTCCACAGGCATATTCTGACATGTTCCATTTAAACATGCAAAATCATCTCCATATATGTGCATTTATATCATTTTGAGATCTGCATGTTAACACTGAATCCTATTAAAGTGCTGTAAATAGCAAACTAGTGTCAGTTTCAGAAAGCATTAGGAAAAGTGTCTTGCACATTGACAGTAGCATTTTTTAATAGGTGCACATCTCATTCACTTCCAAACAACACTTCTATTTCCAAAATACCAGAAGGGCTGATTCTACTTTAAATCCAGTCCTGGGATGTGCTGAGTTCCCTTTGCTTCCATTTACTTCAGTGGAAATTGAAAATACTACTTTCAGCACCTTGGTAGAATCTGGCCCAGTATGTCTATCAGTTAAGTTATATATAAACTACTTTTCATTAAATACTGAAGACAAACCCAGTGTATGACTTTTTGGAAGAAAGGGGCTAAATCATTTTAATAAATGAAACTATAAATATCTCCCTCCTACACAAGCCATTTTAAAAGTCATCCCAATTCACTAGGAAATCGTGAATATCAGGGTTGACTCTATATCAGAAATGTAAACAATGTTAACTGCAGCCCCATTAAAACCTACAGAACATATCTATGATTAGAGAGGTACAAATGAAAACAGTTCGGTCCTATAACTTTGTATAAACAGCTAACCTGTTGGAGGGTTTCACAGTGATAACCATTATTTTTTCAAGGCTGCTGGAACAATTTTTATAGAGGAGGTGCTGAGAACCATTGAACCAAATTGTAAACCCTGTATATAATGGAAACCTCTTCAAGCCAGGGGGTGCTGTAGCACCCCCACTACCAGCACCTATGTATTAGTTCTGACAAAAGGAGCAAATCTTGGACATTTAATGGCCATTTTTCTTTAAATGAAAACAGCTTGACGGTACAGTCCATCCATTACTATTTGTGAAGTTCCATGTTAGTTAAGACAAAAAGATATATAGAATTCTAACAGGATGAAAAAAATCACAGACACATTACCTTTGAATGCAATAGATATTATAATATGTATTTATATATGGGCAATATTTATCACTATGTTGATAATGTTGATCACATGGTATTGTAGTTGTATACTGCTCCATGCTGCTGATCTCATTATGGTGTTACTGTAAGCAAATTGCTAGTGTCTCCGTGTATTCTGTTTTCTTGTTATATGCTTATGTAAAAATTGGTATTATTTTAAAATGTGTGGTTCTATAAAGCAAAACAAAAAACCCCTCACAACCCACAAAACTGTATGCACAGGGTGAGATCTTCAGCTGGTGTATTTCAGAGGAGCTCCACTGAAGTAAACCATGCTATTTAAATATAGTGGGATGAAGATACTATAGGGAACTTGTATGATTTACAGCAGCAAGGTATCCTATCCATATTATCATAAAGTTTAATTTGTCCCTTTTTGGATCTAAATAGCAAGTACTAATGTATTAAATAGAATCCCTACTGAACCAAACATGCAGCACTCAATAGAGATAAGAGTCTTATAACTTTGTTGCTTGGGCAGAGCCCCCTTGTGGCCCTCCAGGGCACAAGTCACTATGCTGCAGGTCTCCATTGGTCTGTTTTATCTCTTAGGGTACAACAACACTGCATTTAAAGACCTGTGGCTGGCCTGTGCCAGATGACTCAGGCTCTAGGGCTATTTAATTGCAGTGTAGACTTCTGGGCTTGGGCTGGAACCCAGGCTCTAGGACCATGAGAGGTGGGAGGGTTCCAGAGCTCTGGTTGCAGCCCAAGCCCAGAAGTCTACATCACAATTAAACAGCCCCGCAGCCCGAGCCCCAGGAGCCCGAGTCAGCTGGCACAGGCAAGCCACAGGTTTTTATTTGCAGTGTAGACATACCCTTAGAGGTCCAGGTAGTGGTGCTTTGGTCTTTGATCCAAATCATCCTTCAGTCCTACCTCTCTTGGGGCATTGAAGTTCAAAGGTAGTCAGGAAGGAAAATAAAGAACTCAAAGCTAGGGTCATCCCACAAACCTTCAGTGGGGCTCCACCTTTGTGTTCAGGGCTTATTTCCAAAATAGTGTGAGCTTCTGTGGATTCTCTTTCCAGGATTCGGTCATCCCTTCCAGGAGGGTTGATCCAACTGGCAAGCAATCTCCATCTCAGAGCTGCAACCAAGCTTCTCCCACACCAGGATACACAGAGCTTTGTTCTCCTTCCTGGTGAGCTCTGATATGACCTAGTCCCTTTCCTTTTATCTTCCCTCTTCACCCCTGATATTGGCTGCAGGTGGACTGGGGTCAGGGCTAACTGGGTCCAGAGTCTTCCCCTAACCCTTTCATTGCCAGTGGGGAGCCTGTCAGCCTCCTTAACTCCTTCTTAGTGTTATGGAGCCTCTCAACTCCATCCAACTCACCCAGATCAATTATCCTGGGTGATTTCAATGCACATGGAGATAACTTTTGAAGACTATTTCAGGATTTCTGGACAATATGAAAAGGGCTGGTGCCAGGTTGTTTTTAGTTTAGCTTCTTACAGCTGGCCACAACAGATTTTTAATCAGGTCTGATTTTGAAGGAAAGGGGATGAAATTCATGGCCTTGTCATAGACAGCCTATTAGCCAATTTGAAACTCCATGCAACTTTCTTACTGAAGGAAAAGACTTGTTTGGATGGTCATCAGGCTAATGGAAGCTGCTGGATGTAAGAGGGCTTTGAGAAACACTGCTGTTATGTTGCTTTGCTGGCAGATTTCTTCTGTCAGAATTTTAAATGACCTTTTGTTTTTGACAATTTAGTTTCAGTTCTGATTTACCCACTGAATCCCCAGCACTGTGTCCTCAAATACTGTAGGTATTCCTTAAAGGTCACGCATCTCCTCTTTGTCACTTCTGAGATCAGATGAGATCACAGCATGCAGCTGAACAACTGCAAACATACAGATTTTACTTTTAGTGAGTCCAGTAAGTGGTCCCACCTAGCACTGGATTTTTGTGCTTGGTTTTCTTTATTGGTATTAATTTCAGTTTAATTAAATATTGAAGTCATACAGTTGAATCCAGAACACTCTGAAATTACTTAAAGAGTCAAATCCCACTCAATTTATTCTTGTAAATACTACCACTGATGTCAATGGGACTGTTTGCATGAGTAAGTTAAGCAGGAATTGGCTCAGTGTCTATGAACACAGGTGCTTAATCACTGAATTAGGAATATACAACTATATGATGGTAGATCTATCTAGGTAGAGAAAAAACTTCTCACAAAAATAATTACTTCATTTATTGGCAAGTATGTCTGTTGTTGTTCATCATTAGGTCATTAACCTTAACAATGTCAAACATAATCTTAACTATACACAATTTAACTACATTAGTGTGTGAGCTAATAACTAAAAGGATATTTCACTTGGAGGAGTTATTAATGCATTATTGGCTTCTCAGAAATGCAGCAATTCTCTAATGCACTGTGACACATCTAAAAGGGGCTATTAGACATTATGGAGAGATAATTAGGGAATGAGAGAGAGAAAGAGAAGAGAGAAAGAGAGAGACCATATATGAGCACAAACCTGCAGAGGTTCCAAGAAGCTGAGTGACAAAGAGCTGAGGACATGATAGGCCACCTGATCTGTAAAAACAAAACTAATACCTTAAAGATCAAAGGTCACAGTTATATTAAGCCAAAGCAATCATTGTGCCTCAGGGGACCTTACATTTTTCTCAATCAGCTTATCTTGGAACAACACTTGTGTAGCCTTTCTGCTCTCATATTCTTTAGAAAAATGTTCTGAGAAATATGTAGGCATTTTCTCTGTGTGTGAATATATACACACACAAGTAATTACCAGATGCCTCCTTTTCATATTAAAACAATAGAAAACACAGTGGTCATTTGTGTGATGGGAGCAGCAGCTCTCACGAAACAGTTTCCGTCCTCTCTCAAATCCCTCCTGAAAAGCACATATTTCACAAAGCCTCAAAGTTATGATGTCTCCAAGCCATCAAAAACACTTCAACTTTTATGCCATCAGCTAGTGCATTATGGTCTGAATTGTACTCCCTGTATCTGAATTGAAAACAACATGGGTAACAATCATATCATATATGCATCTGACGAAGTGGGTATTCACCAACGAAAGCTCATGCTCCAATACGTTTGTTAGTCTCTAAGGTGCCTCAGGACTCTTTGCCGCATATCATATATGTAAGCATAAAAATTGTGAATATTATCAGTGTGCAAAAAAAAAAAAGGAATAGGGATTAGAACTAAGTAAATTTAATATCTTATTTGAGAAATGTCACTGTTTTTCTTTCCCTCATGTATTCTGTGAACAGAATGCAATTTTTTTCATTATTAAATAATTTCTTTGCCAAATAATTATTTGTCGTATGGTCTTTAGAAATGTGAATGTTATCAAATATGCACTTCAGACTGTAACTTAAATAATGAGTTTAACTAACAAACATAATATTAATTCTGAAAGGTTTATTTAAGACAAATTTTGGCATGGAATAGAAACAATACCGTGGGAACTCCCCTATGCTTCCTTTATGGTGGCTATAGGGCCAGAAACCATAAAGAGACAATAATGGCTAGCACAGGATTTCCCTGGCACAGAAATTGCAGCAAGAAGCCATATGTCTGTCTTCCCAGAAACCCTTTTGATGTAGGGGCCATGCCAGGGGGGAATGGTTGTGTCAGAGAATGGTGTGAAAGGCTCCCTCTAGTGGGGAAAAGCTTTAGCAGTGGAGCCATTTCCTCTTGCCTCCCACCTGCCACAGCCTTTCCCTGAGGCAGAGAAAAACGTCAGCAGGAGGGAGGCAGTGGGACTCTACACTATTAAAATAGTGTAGACAAGGGAGCCATGTCTGTAATCTGCTCATCTAAGGAGTGCTTCACCATGTACCCTGCTAGGAGTTGTGCAGTGTATGTACTCTACACACTGCCATAAGGAGTGTGCATTGTAGATGTACCCATTATTACACCAGGGGTAGCAGAGAAAACAAGAATTAAAGGGTGCAATGCTGGGTTACAGTCACCTGTCCTTTGCCCTCCCTACCACATTCAAATGTGAGCTATGGGCTGCACCTTTTAGGGGCACAACATAGAATTTCACCCTATGTGATGTATGTCCTGTAACTAACCAACAAAGCATGAACTACAAATACAGCAATACAATCAAAATACATTGACAAAGTGTTACATAGTTTTTTTTTTTCATTTATCAAATCACACACTTCCATTACAGGGGCATATGATCCTTTTCAGGGTTCCTGTTTCATACCTCCCCCAAAAGGTAAGTAAAATAGTCCTGAAACAAACACAATAAATGAACAGGTGGAGGACAGACAGAAGAAAGTAAAGAACTTTTGCCACATTAGGACCCATCTCAAATACTCCTCTCCCTTTTCCTAATGTAATGGTTTACTTATACAGCATCCACAGGGAAGGACTTCATCATGGTGGAATTGCTTTCCGCTAATATCTGACCTCTCATCCTTTTTAGAGCTGTGTGAATAACTGATTTTCAGGTGGTTGGCCTAACCAGGAAAAAATATTGAACTTTTTCATATTTGGAAATGTTTCATTCTACCTGAACCTAAACATTTCATTTCTGAGGTTTTTTTTTAACCTTTAATTAAAAAAAAATAGAATTGATATAAAATCCAAAACAAAATGTTATTTCAAAATGAAAAGTCCAAATGTTTCGTTTAAAAAAGATGTTAAATCAAAATGTTTTGACATTTTTTCAGAATGTTTTGCTTCTTTGTTTGTTTCTACTAAAATTCCAGGAATTCAACACAAATTCACAAAACGCTTTCATTAACCTGAATCTGCATATTTCAGGGGGAAAAAAGAGTTGTCTGAAAAATTTTATCCAGCTCTAATATGTTTGTATATTCAAAGTCCAATTAGGTGTATACAAGACAACTGGAAAACAAAAAGACAATCACAAATGTTCTGAAATGTGAAAAAAACAACCCTTCCCTGTAAAAAAACAAGCAACACCCCTCCCCCAAGCCCTCTCCCCTATCAAACCTATGATCTTCATTCTCAAGTCCCTTTACCCAAATGGAAAGAAAAGCACATCAGAAATTAGTAAATCTTTGTTCATCGATATTTATTTATATAAAGTCTTAAGGACTTCCCTGATATCCTTTCATGCCACATGGACATTTACAGTATTTGAAAGTAACTCAAACTTTCAGTATCAGAGGGGTAGCCGTGTTAGTCTGAATCTGTAAAAGTAGAGAATCCTGTGGCACCTTATAGACTAACAGACGTTTTGGAACATGAACTTTCGTGGGTGGATACCCACTTCAAGCTCATGATCCAAAACGTCAAACTTTCAGATAATTAGTGTTTGGATAAGTGCAAAGCAGACTGTGAAAAGTTACAAGGAGATCTCACAAAACTGGGTGACTGAGCAAGAAAATGGCAAATGAAATTCAATGTTGATAAATGCAAAGTAATGTACGCTGAAAAAACATAATCCCAACTATACATATAAAATGACAGTTCTAAATTAGCAAGAAAGAGATCTTGGAGTCACTGTGGATAATTCTCTGAAAACATCCACTCGATATGCAGCAGCAGTCAAAAATGCGAACAGAAGGTTGGAAATCATTAGGAAAGGGATAGATAAGACAGAATATATTATATTGCGTTCATATAAATGCATAGTATGCCCACATCTTGAATACTGGAGCTGGTCCCCCATCTCAAAAAGATATATTGGAATTGGAAAAGGTTCAGAAAAGGGCAACAAAAATGAGTAGGGATATAGAACAGCTTCCATACGAGGAGCGATTAATAAAACTGGGACTTGGAAAAGAGATGACAAAGATGGGATAAGATAGAGGTCATAGAATCATGGCTGGTCTGGAGAAAGTATATAAGAAAGTGATATTTACTCCTCATAATACAAGAACTAGGGGTCACCAAATGAAATTAATATACAGCAGGTTTAAAATAAAGACAAGGAAGTATTTCTTTACACAACACACAGTCAACCTGTGGAACCATTAAATTGCCAGAGGATGTTGTGAAGACCAAGACTATAACAGAGTTAAAATAAGAACTGGATATATTCAAGGAGGATGAGCCATTAGGATGAGGATGGATGCAGAATCATACTCTGAAGTGTCCCTAGCCTCTGTCTGCCAGAAAATGGGAATGGGCAACAGGGGATGGATCACTTGATAATTACCTGCTCTGTTCATTCCTTCTGAAGCAACTGGTATTGATCACTTTCGGAAGACAGGATACTGGGCTAGATGAAACACTGATCTGACCCAGTGTGGCTGTTCTTATGTTCTTATGCTATGAAATCTTAAGCTTCCCATAATATTTTTTTCTAGAAAAAGTTATCTTGTTATCTTCATAGAAGAATTTACATTCAGTTTTTTTCTGGTCTTATTTATGCAAGTAATGAGATGTAGGGTGTTTCTTGTCTGAGTCATTCAATATCCTGACTGCTTTGGCTTTGGCCAGAGAAGTGAGAACTGCTGTTTTCTGCCTTCATATACACAGCACTATCCATTGTTTTATATAAATGCCAAGTACATGAATTGAATCTACTGGCCTCAATTTTATTTCCTAGTGCCATAAAATTGTCAGATGCATAGAAAAACATAATCTGTTGAGCAATAGTCAACATGATTTCTGTAAAGGGAAATCGTGTCTTACTAATCTATTAGAGTTCTTTGAAGGGGTCAACAAACTTGGACAAGGGAGATCCAGTGGACATAGTAGACTTAGATTTCCAGAAAGCTTTTGACAAAGTCCCTCACCAAAGGTTCTTGCGTAAATTAAGCTGTCATGGGATAAAAGAGAAGGTCCTTTCATGGATTGAGAACTGGTTAAAAGACAGGGAACAAAAGGTAGGAATTAATGGTAAATTCTCAGAATGAAGAGGGTTAACTAGTGGTGTTCCCCAAGGGTCAGTCCTAGGACCAATCCTATTCAATTTATTCATAAATGATCTGGAGAAAGGGGTAAACAGTGAGGTGGCAAGGTTTGCAGATGATACTAAACTGCTCAAGATAGTGAAGACCAAAGCCAGACTGTGAAGAACTCAAAAAAGATTCTCACAAAACTAAAGTGCATTGGCACAAACGGCAAATGAAATTTAATGTAGAAATGTTAAAGTAATCAACATTGGAAAAAATAACCCCACTATACATACAATATGATGGGGGATAATTTAGGTACAACGGTCAGGAAAAAGATCCTTGCATCATCGTGGACAGTCTCTGCAAGATGTCCATGCAGTGTGCAGAGTCGATCAAAAAAGCAAACAGGATGTTAAGAATCATTAAAAAGGCAGATCAAGAATAAGCACTGAGAAATATATTATTGCCTTATATTAAATCATGGTATGCACCATATCTTGAAATACTGTGTACAGATGTAGTCTCCTCCTTCAAAAAGATAGACTGGCACTAGAAAAGGTTCAGAAAGGTTCTGGAGAGGGTCCACATATGAGGAAAGCATTAAGAGGCCGAGGAACTTCAGCTTGGAAAAGAAAGAGACTAAGGGGGATATGATGAGAGGTGTAGTAAAATCCATGAGTGATGTGGAGAAAGTGGGATAAGGGAAAAGTTATTTACTTAATTCCATAATACAAAAATAGGGGTCATCAAATAAAATAAAGTGCAGCAAGGTTAAAACACAATAATAAGGAAGTTTTTTCTTCACGCAGCGCACAGTCAACTTGGGAACTCCTTACCTGAGGAGGTTGCAAAGGCTAGGATATAACAGCGTTTAAAAAGAGAACTTGGAGAAATTACATAGATGTTAAGTCCATAAAATGGCATTAGCCAGGATGCGTGAAGGAATGGTGTCCCTAGCCTCTGTTTGTCAGGAGGATGAAAGGATGGCAGGAGAGAGATCACTTGATCATTGCCTGTTAGGCTCACTCCGTCTGGGGCACTCTGATATTTGGCCACTGTCCGGTAGACAGGCATCACTGGGATAGATGGAACCTTTGGTCTGATCCAGTATGGCCATTCTTATGTTCTATGAACCATTCACCACATGTTAATTCATATGTATTTGTGTACGTTAATTGGTGAAGCGGGTGTGTTCACTTACCCCTATCCAATTTACAGATTAATTAACTCAGGGTATGTCTTACATTAATTCCCGGATCGGCGCGGTAGTTGATCGATCGCAGCAGGGTTGATTTATCATGTCTAGTCTAGAATGCGATAAACGACCCGAGCCCTCTCCATCGAACTCCTGTACTCCATCCCGTGACAGGCACAGCAGAGTCAAAGGGGAGTGCAGCAGTCGACTTACCGGATGAGAGTAGGGCAATCTAAAGTACATTGACTTCAGAGATGTTAGAAGTTGTGTAACTTAGATCGATTTCCACCTCCAAACACTGTAGACAGGTCTCAGTGTAGGTGCTGGTGGGGTTTAGGGAACTGCCATATAAGTGCCCACACACAATACTTTTATTTATATACTAAGATTGAGAATATTGTCCAGTTTCCCCAGAGAGAGGAACTTTTTCTGCCATACTAATGTTTCCCCCCACCTACCTTCTATCTTTCTTATTCCTCTCACTGCTACTTATTGCTTAATTTTTGTATTCACTTTTTGCCTTGTAATTGCTGTGATTTATCAACTCTCTTATTCATTTCTTAACATTCAAATACCCTCATTCTTTAAACCTGTGAAATGGTATATTTCAGAATGGTTGGCGTGACCTATTTCAGAACGAATATGCCTGTCATGGTACAAATTTCTCATCCATATGAAAGTATGTGCAGGGGCGTGACGCTTTCATTGTAGGCGACTTAGGCCAGTTGCTAGGGCGCCAGCATTAATGAGGGGGCGGTAATTTTTCCCGGGGGGGCAGCAGGTGGCTCTGGTTGGAGCTGCCGCAGTCTTCCTTGGACGGTTCTGCTGGTTCTCACGGCTCCGGTGGACCTGCCGCAGGCATTTCTGCAGACGGTTCAACTGATCCCGCGGCTCGGTGGACCTTCCGCAGGCATTCCAGAACCGTGGACCAGCGACCCTCTGGCGGAAATGCCTGCGCAGGTTCCACCGGAGCTGCAAGACCCGCACGATTGGGCACGAATGACCTGGCACCCCTTAGGGCGCCAGAAACCCTGGCGCCGGTCCTTGAGTATTGTGTCTGTGCATGTATAGTGTATTTACATGAAGTAAAAGCACTCTCAAACAATTGGCAGACAAAAACTCAGTCCCAAGCCTGTTCACAACAAACAAACAAACCAAAACAGCCCCCCCCCCCCCCAAAGCGGCAGTACAATCATTGTTAAATCAAATTGCTTCTCAGATTTGATGAACAAACATTCAGGAATATTTTTTCCAACTGTTTTCCTAATTCTGTAGAACAACATGAGGCTGATATTCTACCGTGAAAACATGAGCTTTTTTCAGTTGCTACTTGTTTCAAATGGAAATGTCTAAAAATCAGACAGACAGGAAACCTTTTATTTCATTTCATTTCATTGCAATTTACAACATATATTTGAAACCCGTGATGACATACAAGTCAGTACACGAATGCACTTTTCCACAGCTTCACAAAATCATCCAATATTAAGAGGGAGATTTTTTTCTCTCCAGCTACATTTTCTATACTTCTACTGATAACATTTATGGGGAAATTTATATCAGAGAATAAGAAATAAAAGGAGTTTCTCTCTCATCATGACATGTAAGTTAAGCACAAGTGATAGTCAAACATGGAGGTCCTAACCTTAAATCAGTACATTTATACAGCAAATGCTCTGTCACCACATTTCCCCCAATACACTGACTGGCTGATAGATAACTAAACATATGGCTTATTTATTTACCTCAGTGATTTTAATATTCTCAGGTTTGCCGATGTAGCATGTTGCATGAAGTTAATCATCTAGCAGGTAATGCAGAACACCCTCCAAGTTCAAGTCCTGAACCTAATCTTGACTTCCTCCTTCCAACAGAAGAATACTGTAATCCTGAGGGATGAATATAATGTGGCATGATAACTCTTTTCTCTGAAGAATAATGCATAGGGCAACTTGTGCTAGAAAAGCTGCACTGAGCAAGCTTTTACTATAATGAAAATATGTGTTTTTTTCATGATGCCCTGAGACTCTGTGTTGTGTTCCATATCCTTTAGTGCTTTATTTACTCTCCTTGACTAAGAAATGTGTTAGATCCTTGGATATGTATTTTATGCTAATATCACCTTTAGCCCCTTAAGCTTCCCTAGGCAGCTGTGTTTAGACTTGTCTCATACCTTGGCTCAACCATAGCTTGAAAGCACTTAACTCCTGGTTCATCCCTTTGACTGAGGCTCCTAGCTGAGGTTAATGTTGATCCTCCTTCTACCTTCCCTCAGAGGTGGAAGATTCCTTATTTCTACCCAGGACAGACTGTAAGGAATTATCTGAGACCATCTAAGAACCTCAAAGTGACTTAGGACTCATTTAAATACATCAGAAAAGTCAAGATAGGGTGACCAGATAACAAGTGTGAAAAATTGGGATGGGGGTGCAGGGTAATAAGATCGTATATAAGAAAAAGCCCCAAATATCAGGACTGTCCCTATAAAATTGGGACATCTGGTCACCCTAAGTCAAGGTCAAATTAAATCCAAACCAGATGGTAGCCAAAAAACATTTAGACCTTGTCCTGCAGCCAGACTCTAGTTACGGGGACAAAGTCAAATCAGAAAAGCCTCACATATATAATCCTTCTACAAGGTGTCAATGGCAGCAAAAAGGGCTGGGATTAATTTTCTTACAGGTTTCCTTAAAACCATCTTAACCTCCTCCCAGAAACATGAGGAACTATATACACCATTCTGGACATTCTTGATGGGCAGTGCTTTCCCACTCACAAACACTGCGTCCAGGAGTTAAAACAAAGAGAACTTTATTAGGAGTAGAAAAAGGATGGTGGAGAGAACAGAAGGACTTTGGGAAAATCAGGAATTAATAGATCAATAAATGTTATGAGGTAAGACTTCCACCCCTCAGTGTGCATTAACCATAGTCCCACCCTCGGCCCACCAAGCACTTGTGGTGAATTGCAGCCACTTCCTTCTTCTCCAGCTTCCTACTCAGAGTTAGCTGTCCTGGGTTGGAGAAATCTGCAGGCAGGGCAGTGCCGCCTGTGGGCTTTACTACCTGAGCCAGTTGGGGTGATTTAGCTTCAATTGCTGGGTAGGGAGGCCCACACCAGAGTCCTTTACTTAGGCTGCTACTCTCTGTGGCTTCAGCCCAAGCCACCTCAGTTCTGCCCTAGCTGCCTCTACTTTACAACACCCACTGCCTGAAAACCACAGCCTCTTCTCAGTGTCATATCACCTTGAAGGTGCTGCCACCTGCATTGTGCACCAGCCATCACCTCAAGGCTGCCACTGCTACTCTGCACCATCCATTACCTCAAAGTCCCCCTCTGCTCTGCAGAGTCCACTGTTCTGCAGCAGCCACAGCTCAACTTTTTAGAAAGGGAAGAGTTATATCTAGTACTCTTTTACAGAGTCCTCATCGAGGGATTCCTCATAGGCAGTAGGAAACTTCCCCTTTCTGTCCCACCTCTCTTTCCATCCTTTAACTCTGTCCAGGCTCCCTGACCCCATGAAGCCTGACAGCAGTGTATGTCAGGGCAAACTCAGGAACATTTGATTTCAGTGTCTTGTCCTTGTATTTCCCAACAGAATCAATAGCATTTGATTGCCCCCAAATTCAAAATTTTACTCTTTTTTTAACCCAAATGCCCCAAACTCCTGCTATATCATATTGGAGATCTTAATTCCTCCTTTATGCTCCATCTCTCCCCACCCCCATTTCTGTGGACTGACTCTCTCTCTCTCTAACACAAAATATGAGAAGAATATGCATGTGCACAATTCCCCTTAACTTATAAAGTGAGGGTGGCATCTGTGCTTCTCACAGCCTTTGAAGTCAGCATTAAAGCCCTTTGCATTAACATTTTACAGGTGGAGTCCAAGACACACAGGGACAATTAATGTTTGTACAGGTGCACAATCTTGGGAAGTGAATTCATCTGCTACTTCAACATTGTTTCAGAAGATTCTTTGAACTTGCATATACAATTAACCGCCTTTCCCCACACAATGTTTTTTTTTTACCCCAGAAGCCCATTATTGTGCAGATAGTTTTTTGTACCCTAACTTAAATCAACATCTTTCCCACCCTCACAGCCCTGGGCATCCCTTGCTTAATTGTTAGGCAGTAGGTAAGTTTCATCCCATTATTGCTGTGCAGTAATTGCCCCTATCTTCCAATATCGCGTATTTCTCAGTGACCCCATTCCTTTCACATATGATTTCCCGAATGACAGTATCCAATCTGTGATGGCTAAGGATACACAGGTTTATATGATATTGTTTGTTTTCATATATATCTATATATCTATATCTATCTATATATAGAGATACGTACATATAGATATATAGATAAATAATTTCCTTGTTTCATTAAATGGATTCAATTCGGAGAACACACTGAAAAAATGCTAAAGACGTCAAAAGGAAAATTGAAACAGTTGCCTGAGCACTATATCACCTTGAGTGCATTGCTGGCCACATTACTTTTTGTTACTAATAACAACTGAATGACAATATGTGAATATGAATTCTCAAGAACACTGCATATTTTTCTCAAAAGACTATTTATCTGGTGATGCACACTTGGTCCAGTATGTAAGAACACAATGCTGTTCACTGCAGGGAATTGCTTCATTCACCTTTAGGCATCTTTAGTGCCCACATCCAGTTCACCTGACCCTATTCCCATTCACTCCTTGGCCTCCTCTAAGTCATACTCTCCCACCTTTTCTTGAATCCTTTAGGTGTAGCAAGCTGCTGTAGTGGCATATTTCTGCCTCCCTCTGTTTCTCTAATTCCACAGCCTTTATTAAAATAGCTCAGTGCTGGCTTCTCTCTCCTGAATATTACTGTCGTACACTTATGTCCTTAGTTCTTTACGCTGGTGTGATTACTGTTCTAAGACTTCATGTCTTCCCTTTTTTATTATCTGCACACACATTTGTGCTGTCTTATGTAATTGTTCTATTGATTAAACTGCTATACTGTGAAAAATACTTGTACTATATCATGAAGGTGAATTAACTGCGGTGTTTGATAATATCTGTGATTTGCTACATGATGAAGATTAGCTAGATTACGTTTATTTAATCTATTTGTGGCAATATTAGAGTTGTACCAAGCCTGTTTTCCTTGCCATCCTTTGCCTTGCCATCCTGAAACCACTTGTTTTTTCCCATTGTTTTGGTAACCTCTCATTGGTCCCATCACAAAAGGTCCAGTGAACACCCCCAAAATCCTTCACATTTTCCACAAATGAGGAGGCAAATGCTTGTGGTTGGGGAGAACTGACACAATTGTAGACAAAATGGGGTCTAATGAATGGTCTATTTATTTAAATAGAGTTATCAGAGGTGTCGGTAATTCAACATATACCAACATATTCTCTGGGTGCCTTTAAAGTTTCAGTGTCATCAGTCTCATAGTAATAAATAATAAACTGCTCATCCTGTCAAAAATGTCTCAATCATACAATGCTCTAAAGAGCCCATAAAGTTCCAAAGAAACAAAATTCCCCCACACCTCAGACAAGTTTTTCCCTAAACTGACTGACAAAATCATCAGATATTTATCAGTCCTGATCAGAGTTCACTAACAGTCCTCACTAGCTGGTACTGTCTTCTGAATTGTGCCATTTGCTCTCATTCCTGACAAGAATGGCCTTGTGTGGTCTGTACTGTATTTGAGAATAATGGCATAGGAAAGATTATGTGAAAAGCACTGCGCTGATTCACCAAAAATAGAAAAAGAAAGTGTGGTGTGATGTTCTTATTTTGCTTTATTATAAAAATGAGCTTGAAAAGATTTTTCCTCCACAGGTGAAAAATGCCTTATATTAGGGGTGTTTGAGATCTGCATTCTGCCTTTTTTGACTTGGGCTCATCTCTATGTGGTACCCACACACTGAGGGAGAGCGGAAAGGAGCTTAATATGGAAGATAATTTAGACCAGAGGTCGGCAACCTCTGGCACACAGCTCACCAGGGTAAGCATTCTGGCAGGCCGGGCCAGATTGTTTATCTGCCGCGTCAGCAGTTTGGTGGACCATGGCTCCCAGTGGGGGCGGCGGGAAGCGCCACAGGCCAAGGGATGTGCTGGCCACGGCTTCCCGCCTCCTACATTGGCCTGGGACAGCAAACCATGCCCAGTGGGAACCACGATCGGCCAAACCTGCCGATGCAGCAGGTAAACAAACTAGGCTGCGTGCCAGAGGTTGCCGACCCCTGATTTAGACTATCTAATGTTTGACAGTACCTAGGAAGGAGATACCTGGAAAAAGGTAATGCCTGAAAGAGATAGGACCAGATTCTGCTTTCTGCTTCTCCTCTCCAACTGCATTGAATTCAGTGGAGTCACATGCTGGGCAGATCCTCAGCTACAGCAGAGTTCTGTTCAGCATAGCTGTGAAAAGACAGATGGCACAGTTGACTTTAAGCACCTTTGTGTTCCCCTAAGGTCTCGGGCTGTTGTAGGCTGGTTCTGAACCACACATAACTTAGAGCAGCCTCGGGACTGCTCTAAATTCTGCCTTTTTGCAATCAAGCATTCAAGAGGCTGTTTCACAGTCAGAGTATATAGGAGGACAGTGCAGTCTGGCCTTGCTTCTTCTCACCACTGACATATACTGAATACTGGAAGCTGGGGAAGGGAGGTTGGAAGGTGGTGCTGCAGAGCTGGCAATTTCCACCATTAGAGCAACTTTTTGTCCCTGTGCTGAAGTCAGCACAGAATTTTTCCCATGCTATCATTTTACACGGCTTTTAAACAGGAATTTCTGGATCAGTTTCACTATGATGACAACAAAGCTGACTGACACCAAATGTGGATGTCACACCTTTACCAATAATTTATAACTTAATAAACCAAATAAGCAGCCAAAATGGCAGCAGCCCTTTTGGCATTGTTTAAGTGTCAGTTATGCATTTGCTTTAGATCCTGACTCCCTACTTATAGGAATTCTATACACATACAAATAGCGAAGTCTGTGGATTTCCTCCCACTATTCATTCATGTAAGTGAGAGAAGAACCAGACCCCTGATGTTCTAAACATTGTAAGCTAAAAGAAATATTGCATTTCTTATTTGGCTCTAACAGCATGTCTTTGAAGTTATATAAAATATATAGGAGGAAATGATCTCTGCACCTCAGAGATTACAATCTAAATTCTTCTTTTACTTATTACTTTTTAATTATTTTTGCCAGAGGCACTGAAGCAGTTTGCAACAACTAGCAAAGTAGCTTCAATTCCAAGATGCCCCACCTAGTTATTGGCATAATGATAACAATAAATTAATTTATTGGCCCATCTGCCACAGCATGTTAGGCAACTAACAAACAAAGTTAAAATAATTAAACACCAAACAAATCTATCTAACTAAATCACTGCACTTGGCCAAATTCTCATGGAAATAAATTGTCTCTTAGTGTCATGTCATGCAAGAGGACTCCACGTTTCTCCGCCGTGCCAAAGAGAGGACTGTCAGTACACCCAAAACTGCAGAAGGAAGGAAACAGCTGGTAACTTTGGTGAATCATTAAAGTCAGAAGACTTACTACACTGGAACTTGCTCTTGTAGTTAACTCAGGTTTAGTGAAAAAAAATTTAGTGAAAAATCACGCAGGTAAAACTCCCTTGGAAATCAACAGGTGTTTTGTTTGTGAAAAGCCTGAGCCACATTCTCCACAGTGTCTTACCATGAGTTGTCATTTGCAGCTGTGCAAAACGAGAGGAAAATTCTACTGAATCAGAATGGTGGCAATTTACACCCACTTTCCACAAATGGAAATTACTAACAAGGTACAAGGCAGTCGACAATCAGACCTTTGGAAAAAGACCGCTGGGTTTAGTTTTCCTCATTGCTACTCCTCTGAGACGAATGAAGCTGACACCTCCATAGCACTTTCAAGGCAGCAGAAGAAGCCTCCACAATTGCAAGTAGCTTGCTCCTGATACTGTGAAACTCCACATTTATGACTAACATCTGGTTTGAAAACAGAGCCCAGTTCACTAGGCTGTGCACTGGGAATCTCTACAGGGTCAGAGAAGAGGAATCTTTATTCTAAAGCTGCAGAGTGGCAGCAAAGCTCATCCAAGGCTGCTCCTAAATCCCATAGCTGTTGTAGCTTGCATGGTTCCGGAGTCCCTACATCAGGGAGACCAGGGTGGGGGATGGAGGAGGGTTTGAGTAGTGGTAGATCCACCATCCACCTGATCCCCAACCTATCTCCTCCCTTATCAGCCTGCACAATAGAACAGAGGTTCTCACAACAAATTTTTTGGTAGCCTCAGAGTGTGGTCACCAACTCTTGCGGGTGGACGCTCTGATAATTTTTCCTAAAGGATGTACTTAACTTTAGGAAAAACAAATAAATATGCACATACACACATTGAAGTGCCTGCCCACCTCTCTATTTCTGCCTCTGATGGCCCTTCAGCAAGAGCCTGACTTAGGGAACGTGTGTTAGGAACTCACCAGCCTCCTGCGGAGTCCCAGGCTCTCCATGCCCCAGCTGGGTGTGAGCGGGAGCAGGAGTGGGAGAGCTGTCCAGGGGAGCACCCTGGAGAATTAACATCACAACTGCCTCCACTGACAAGAGCCACCTCTAGCTCTAAGCACATTGGCCTCACGTGTCTCCAGAGCTGCTGCCCAGAGCCCCTGAAGAGGCTGCATGGGGCAGGGTGTTAAGCTCTGCTGGAGGTGCCAGCAAAAACACCAAGGCGGTACATCTTGCTGCCCTTGGTAAAAACTATTTAGGAGCAGCAGCTGTGCGCTGCAGGGATGGGACACTGCTTTCTGGGAGGGGAGACTGAGGGTAAGGAAGGCTGTCCTGTCTGGGGGAGCCATGACTCGAGCTGTTTGGGGGATGGTCGAACCTTTAAATTGTGCCCTCCATTATCAACATATACAGCTTGTGGGACAATGTTCCTCCCACTTCCTCCCAATCTCCTCCCATGCTTTTGCTTTTGCAAAACAAATTCTCTGGGAGCCGCATTTGAGAAATGCTGCTCTAGAATGAACAGATTTACAGGAACCTTACAGGACACAGCATACAACATGCAGAGGGTGTGGGTCCACTGTTTGATACCCTAGCACTTTGCCCTCCTACCTATCTGCACTTCCTCTGACCATTGGGATTTATGACCGTGCTGTAACCCAAGCACGTGAATTAGACCCAATATCTCTACAATTCCAGTTAAACTGTTAATTGATGTTGGTGTATCTTGGTACTTGGCCCATAAATAACAGAAAAAAATATGAAGTAAGCACTAATTAAGTATAGAAGCCATTTTTTTCAATTTCATCCTACTGTAATGTAAAACCTTTGCAGCAACACGATGTAAGGAATTTACTCCCCAACTTCACAATGACAGAGATTCAAGACCTGTCCCTCACCTCCCTTTCTTGTTCTTTCTATCAAAGCAGACCAAATACATTGCCAAGACACAGATGATTAAACACTTTTGGCCAAGCTCAGCCTCATCTCATCATGCCAATCACATAAATACAATGATGTTAGCAGTCATTCAATCTCTTAATTCAGGTCATGGCCTCTGTTGCGTTTATTCAAAGGAACCTGCTAAATGTCAATGTGGCTGGTATAAATAGTCTGTTTGCAATTATGTAATACTGTTTTTTTTTAATACGTGACATGATTATTTGGTTGCGCTAAGCCATATTAATTACCAAGTGCCAACCACAGAGCATACAGTATTTTACCCACTTTATTAATGTATTTAACCATTTGCAATATTAAAAAAAAACAATATTTATGAGATTAAAATTCAAAATTAGAACATAAAAGCATGCTACCTATACGTACAGTAGTAGAAATCTATTTAGGGCTAGATTGTGACTTTGAATATAGGGGAGTAAAAAGATAGAACTTCTTCTCCCCACACACATACACACAATTATGTGGTTCTGCATGGACCTGCAGAGTGATTCCTTGTGCCTATTTACTTCATGAGTGGAGTTTTGACTCCACTTCCTTAGTTCCTGGTTTGTAAGTGTCAGCCAGTGTTAAGGAAGGGCTGTGATATGCTCTTGGTTGAGACTAACAGTATATTACTAAACCTTGGGAGCAAGGAGTGTGCAGAGAAGGAATTGTGTTTTATGGGGTGGTGCAGATACATACTGGCCCTTAGTATAGGCTTTGTCCTTGTGACAAAAAATATTCCCTGGCATATTTTTTATCTCCTTTACCTTTGTACAACTCCATTGACATCACTAAGGTTACATACATGTACATGAGGATAAACACTGGCCTAAGTTTTCCATGTGAAGCCTCCTTTAAAATATTCTGCTTTGGTTTTCTTTTTACAGAAACTGTAAGGGATCTATTTTAAGATATTTTTTTAACTAAATATACACATCTTAGAACAACTGTAAAGATGTCTGTGAGTTTCCTTCTGCCTCCAAGAAAGAGGTACACAAAGAGTAGTGGGAATATACTGACTGAAACAGAGCGTCTGAGGGCACTGCGACTTTACAGATTCAGAGCAGCTTTATGACCTCCAGGGGTTCTGGTGGACAGCATGCTTCATTGACAACCTGCCACAGAAAGTTCAACAGCTTGCCAGGGCTCAGAGGAAATGGACAATGGCCCTGCTCCCAGCCTGTTTGAATATCCAGACTGTGCTAATAACCATCCCCATCTGCACTGAGGTACTGCTTGCTGTAACAATGACTACACTGCAAATACAAACCCACAGCTGGCTCATGCCAGCTGACTTGAGCTAGTGGGACAGTTTCATAGCAGTGTAGACTTCTGGACTTGGGGTGCTGTCCAAGCTCTGGGACCTCCCCAACTCGCAGGGTCCTAGATCCAGGACTCTCGCCCAAGCCCAGAAGTCTACACTGCATTTAAACAGCCCCACAAGCCTGAGTCCCGTGAGCTTGAGTCAGCTGGCACAGGCTAGCCACAGGTGTCTAATTGCAGTGTAGATATACCCAATATTGCTAACTCCAGCACAGGAGTACTGGGCTGGAGTCTAGTGTGACGTTCCCAACCCAGAGAACCCAGTCTGGAGCAGCAGTGACGTGGCCCTGATCTAGAAGTCTAATTGTCATTGGCCCTGGAAACATAACAAATTCCTTCCTTATCACAATATTTATCTTCATCTCAAAGTAATACTGTTTACCAGATTGTCTTGGCTTTGTATGAGGAGAACTTTTACATGATCTCATAAGAACATAACAAGAGCCATACTGGGTCATACCAAAGGTCCATCTAGCTCAGTATCCTGCCTTCTGACAGTGTCCAATGCCAGGGGACATAGAGGGAATGAACAGAACAGGTAGTCATCAAGTGATCCATCCATCACCCATTCCCAGCTTCTGGCAAACAGTGGCTAGGGACACTATCCTTGTCCATCCTGTCTAATAGCCATTGATGGACTTATTCTCCATGAACTTATCTAGTTCTTTTTGAACCCTGTTATAGTCTTGGCCTTCACAACATCCTCTGGCAAGGAGTTCCACAGGTTGACTGTGTGTTGTTTGAAGAAATGCTTCCTTTTGTTTATTTTACTCCTGCTGACTATTCATTTTATTTGGTGATCTCTAGTTCTTGCGTTATGAGAAGGAGTAAATAACTCTTTATTTACTTTTGCTACACCAGCCATAATTGTATAGACCTCTATCTTATCCCTCCTTAGTCATCACTTTTCCAAGCTGAAAAGTCCCAGTTGTATTAATCTCTCTTCATATGGAAGCTATTCTATATCCCTCATCTTTTTTGCTGTGCTTTTCTGAAACTTTTCAAATTCCAATATATCATTTTTTTGAGATAGGGTGACCACATCTGCACATAATATTCAAGATGTGGGCATACCGCAGAGTTTTATATAGGCAATAAGATATCTTATGTCTTATTATCAATCCCTTTCTTAATTATTCTCAACATTCTGCTGTCTTTTCTGACTGCCATTGCACATTGAGGGGAAATTTTCAGAGAACTATCTGCAATGACTCCAAGATCTATTTCTTGAGTAGTAACAGCTAATTGAGACCCCATCATTTTATATATATAGATGTGATTATGTTTTCCAGTGTGATTATTTTGTATTTATCAATAATGAAGTTCATCTGCCATTTTGTTTTCCAGTCACTCAGTTTTGTGAGATCCCTTTGTAGCTCTTTGCAGTCTGCTTTAGACTTAACTATCTTCAGTAGTTTTGTATCATCTGCAAATTTTACCCTTTTTTACCCCTTTTTCTAGATCATTTATGAATATGATGAATAATACTGGTCCCAGTACAGATCCCTGGGGGACACCACAATTTTCCTCTCACCATTCTGAAAACTGACCATTTTTTCTTACCCTTTGTTTCCTATTTTTAATGAGTTACAGATCCATGAGAAGACCTTCCCTCTTATCGCATGACAACTTAAGAGCCTTTGGTGAAGGAACTTGTCAAAGGTTTTCAGAAAATCTACATCCATTATATCCACTGGATCGCCCTTGTCCACATGCTTGTTGACCCCTTAAAAAAATTCTAGTAGATTGGTGAGGCATGATTTCCCTTTACAAAAAACATGTTGACTCTTCCCCAATAAATTATGTTCATCTATGTTTCTGACAATTCTGTTCTTTACTATAGTTTCAACCAGTTTGCCCATTATTGAGTTCAGGCTTACAAGTCTGTAATTGATGGAATCACCTCTGGAGCCCTTTTTTAAAATTTGGGATCACATTAGCTATCCTCCAGTCATTTGGTACAGAAGCTGACTAAAATGATAGGTTACAAACCACAGTTAGTAGTTCTGCAATTTTACATTTGGGTTCCTTCAGAACTCTTGGGTGAATACCAACTCATCCTGGTAACTTATTACAGTTTAGTTTATCATTTTTTTCCAAAACTTCCTCTAATGACACATTAATCTGAGACAGTTCCTCAGATTTGTCACCTAAAAAGAAAGGCTCAGGTTTGGGAATCTTCTTCACATCTTCAGCTATGAAGACTGATGCAAAGAATTCTTTTAGTTTTTTCACAATGGCCTTATCATTCTTGAATGCTCCTTTATCATCTCGGTTGTCCAGTGGCCCCACTGGTTATTTAGCAGACTTCCTGTTTCCTCTTTCAGATGTACTTAATTTTATTTTTTTTTGCTATTACTTTTTGAGTCTTTGGCTAGCTGTTCTTTATATTCTTTTTTGGCCTTCCTAATTATATTTTTTTCATCTCACTTGCCAGAGATTATGCTCCTTTCTATTTTCTTCTCTAGGATTTAACTTCCACTTTTTAAAGAATGACTTTTTGCCTGTCACTGCTTCTTTTACTTTGTTGTTTAGCCACGGTAGCACTTTTTTGGTTCTCTTACTTTGATTTTTTTAAATTTGAGGTATACATTTAAGTTGAGCCTCCATTATGATATCTTTAAAATAACCCTTAATCTGATGAGAGAGTGAGAGAAGAGATGAGAGACAAGCTGCATCAAGTTAGTGGCACCAAGGGTACAAGGTTTCTCCTAGGTGGAAGGCTGCTCTCCACCTTATAGGGGACACAAGTAAGCTAACTGACCATTTGGAGAAGGACTGGAACCATGAAGCTAGCCTAACAAGGCAACACTCCAGTGAGAGGGCATGGAAAAATATTCCCTCTTTTGTGTTAGGAATTTGTTTCTTTGGTTTGGCTGAAGAGTACTGCCTGAGCCTTAGCCTGAGGTCCACCTTGTAAATATTGAAAACAGAAACTGAAGTGAAGAATAGCAACTCTTTGGGGTGGGACTAACTTATTCTAGGGCCCCTTCAGTGCAAAAAGGGAAAACACTGAGCCTGATGAGGTGAAGGAGGTGCTTTGCCACAGTCAGTTCGGAGGCAGCAATTTCCATTAACATAAAAAGAACAATACATATTGGAGCAAGTTTGTTTTCTCTCCTGACACTTCTTTTTTCCTGGCTCATGGTTTTGAAAGAGATAATTTCAAGGAGGATCTTCTTAGGACCTATAAAGCTGCATTATCAATGAGAACCAGTATCTTTTTTTCTTCTTTGTACATTAAAAAAAAAATCTTACTTTTAATTCTTATAAGAAGAAGAGATTTCTAATAATATGAGTTCAAAAGGAACATTTTAAATTTGTAACTATTATGTACTTCAAGCAGGAACTGTTCAATCAAATTAAAACTATTTTAAAACTGAGCCAATTTCATGTGCATAAGAATATATATTTTTGTCCTCTGTTTTACTTTGGAAAGAGCTCCTTCATTGGACAATCATCCCTTCTTATCTGTGAGACATATGGAAAATATTGCAATAGTGTTCTGCTAGATACATTCAGCTACCACTGCCCTGTTTCTTGTGTTGGAAAATATTATTGAAAAATATTTCCAAAATTTTTAATCTGTTATTTTATAAATCAGAATAACGAATGATAAAACTATATATTTATATTCCTGCCCTGGCTGACATTATTGACTTTGATTAATATCAACTTTGGCCATTCAACAATCAGAAAGGCTTTTACATTATAAAGGGGTTAGGATTGAGGGTATTTACTATTGCATCCTGGATAACACACTACTCAGATGAAATGAGCTAATAAGTAGATGTTGTCTAGCAAATCTTCACCAACATAACAAGTCTCTTTAAAAAGTACAGTCTGTATACAGAAGTCAATGAGATGACTACTCTGGATAAGTAGCCCACCAACAGGTATTAGGGTTTCCTTGTCTAGTCTTAATGAATTAAGGCATAATATACATAGCGATGAAGAAGTAAAGGACAAAATCTACCTTACACTACAGGCGGAGTTAGAGATAGTACCACGCCAAAACCTAACTATCGTCACAGGAGACCTGAATGCCAAGGTCGGTACGGACAAAACAAACAATGACAGAGCAATGGGAAGATGTGGGTGTAGCACCATGAATGCAAATGGAGAAAGGCCTGTTGATTTCTGTAATATGAATGACCTTGTGTTCTCCAAATGACAGAGATAAGAACCAGATTGACCATATCATGATCAGTGGCAAATGATGATGCTCACTGACAGATGTGAAAGTGAGAAGGGGTGCAGTGACCACCGCCTTGTGACAGCCTAGATCAAGCTAAAACTGAGAAGTGTGGGTCCACCAAACAAGGGGCATAGACAGAAAGCCTTTGTTCTGCAGTTAAAGAACAGGTTTCAAGGACTTGCAGACCTTGATGAAGAGGAGAGGAATGCGGATGAGGAGATCAACAAGAAGTGGGACAAAGCAACAGCAATTTATAAAAAGAGCAGTGAAGCCTATCTAGGCTACAGGCAGAAGAGAAGGAAGGAGTGAATTATACCTAGCACATGGAATGCCATAGAAACCAGACGAGCGCTGAAGAAAAAAAATTGTACACAAAATCCCAGAAGCTAAAGGACAAATGCCATGAGCAGTATAGCAAGGTACACTGGGAGGTCAAATGCCTTGTGAGAGCGGACAAAGGGCATCATATTAATAATCTGGAAACAGAAGCAAAGAATACAGCTGCTCATGGTGAACAAGGAACCATCTACAAAATGATACGGCTTATCAGTGGTAAATGGCAGACACCAACAAACACTCTCATCAGGAGCAAACAAGGACACCTACTAACATCGAGAAAGAACAAGACATGTCATGGACAGAGCATTTCAAAGAATTGCTGAACAGGGAGCCACCTAAACAGGAAGCAAACATCCAGGAGGCAGAAGAAGATCTTGATATCAACACAGGCACCTCAATTAAGGAAGAGATCATTCAAGCCATCAAATCTTTAAAAAATGGGAAAGCTCCTGGCAAGGATAACTTGAATGCAGAATAGTTCAAGATAAATCCTAAATTAGCAGCATTTATCCTGGCCCCGCTATTTACATCAGTCTGGGAAAGGGAAAAAGTGCCAGATGAGAGGACCAATGGGGTTATAGTGAAGATACTAAAGAAAGAAACTCTCAGTGATTGAAATAACTGGCCTGGTATCACAATTTTATCTGTGCCAAGGAAAGTATTGTGTAAGATCATAGTCGAGCGTATATCAGAGGCAGTTGATAGCATTCTCAGAAAAGAACAAGCTGGTTTTCAGAAAGGGCATGGATGCACAGAACAGATCTTTACTCTATGAAACATAATAGAACAGTGCTTAGAATGGCAATGGCAACTTTACATAAATTTCACAGACTTTGAGAAGGCTTTTGATAGAATTCACAGGACCAGCCTACGGCACATTCTGCAGGCATATAGAATTCCTTTCTGTATAATCAATGTCATCAAAAGCTTCTATTTCAACTTTACATGTAGTGTTGATCACAGTCAGCTCAGTTTTGAAGTCAAACCAGGAGTACACCAGGGTGTGTCATGTCTGTAATCCTCTTCAACATTGCTATCAACTGGACAGTGCAGCATACAACAGAAAATATGCCAAGAGGCATTAAATGGGCACTTTTCTAATCCCTTTGAGACCTGGACTTCACAGAGTATATCACTGTCCTGTTATATACACCATATACAAGAAAAAATAACTTGACTCAATGCATCCAGGCAGCAAATTGGTCTGAAAATCAGCTCCAATAAGACAGATATCATGACCTTTAATATTTCCTCACCATCACCAGCATGGATAGAGGATTATGTTCTCACCAATATGGAAACATTCACATATTTGGGCAGCACCATTAGCCAGGATGGTGGAACAAGCTAGGACATCTGGAACAAAATCAGTAAAGCCAGGAACACCTTCAGGAGCTTAAATACAGTCTGGAAATCATCAAAATACAACACCAAAACCAAGCTCAAGATTTATCACAGCTGCATACTTTCAACACTTTCAACAAAGAATCCAGTGGGGGGCAACAAAAATGATTAGGGGGCTGGAGCACATGACTTAGGAGGAGAGATGAGAAAACTGGGATTATTTAGTCTGCAGAAGGGAAGAAAGAGGAGGGATTTAATAGCTACTTTCAACTACCTGAAAGGGGGTTCCAAAGAGGATGGATCTAGACTGTTCTCAGTGATACCAGGTGACAGAACAAGGAGTAATGGTCACAAGTTGCAGTGGGGGAGGTTTAGGTTGGATATTAGAAAAAAACTTTTTCACTAGAAAGGTGGTGAAGCACTGGAATGAGTTACCTAGGGAGGTGGTGGAATCTCCTTTCTTAGAGGTTTTTAAGGTCAGGCTTGACAAAGCTCTGGCTGGGATGATTTAGCTGGGGATTGGTCCTACTTTGAGCAGGGGGTTAGACTAGATGACCTCCTAAGGTCCTTTGCAACCCGGATATTCTATGATTCTATGAATACTACTTTATAGTGCAGAATGCCGGGGAATGAGAAAGTACGACATATCCAGACTGTCTTCATTCCATACAATCCACCTCCGAAAAATCCTCCCTATCTTTTGACCCAGAACAATCTCAAACCAAGATCTATTAACACAGTGCAACCAAGAGGATATGCGCACCATTGTTGCCAGGAGGTGTTGGAGATGGATTGGTCATGTGCTTCGGATGGAAACTGATTCCATCATCAGAGGTGCAATAAGATGGACACTTGAAAGCAAGTGAAAATAATGCCACCCGAAAACAACATGGTGAAGAGCTATGGAAGCCGACCTGAAAAACCTGTGGCACAGATGCAGAAGCATTGAAAGACTTGACAGAAACAGACAGGAGTGGAGATGCTTTGTGAATGCCCTAAATGCCAGAGGGGTAATAGGAAGATCATGATCATGATGATGATACATAGAGAAAGTCCTGGCTCTTGACACTGGCCAAGACAGGCTCTTTGAGGAGTAGCAAACCTACTAAGGTTTGTGTGAGTTTGAAGTGACAAGCTCTAATTAACCTAGACCTCTAAAGTGTCACTGGGGGTTCTCTTTTCTTGCAAATCTCACTGTAGAAAGGGGGAGTTTCCTTTGCTTTCCTTAGCCTGCTCCACCTTGCAGATCACTTGGCTGCAAGAGCTGGACTCCTTCCCTTCCCAGAGATCTCAAGAGTAGAGGTGGCCAGAAAACATTTTCTATCCAGTGAAAAATTCTAAGATTTCAAGAGAAAAAATCTGACATTTCTGAAGTGTTTCTTTCTCTATTTTTTTTTAATGAGATTTTGTTGAAACCAATATGACTGCTTGAGTTTTGACAAAATAGCATTTTCTGATAGAAAACTGTTTGGACAAAATCTTTCTGACAAGCTGTACTCAGGAGATTTTCAGGGAATGGAAACCAAATGAGTAAAGGGGATACATTGGGATGAGACTGTACCCCCTTCATCTGGATGTCCTGAGGTCTGCAAAAGGGGAAAAGCTACAGCAGGGGTCAGCAATCTCCAGCGCACGGCTCGCCAAGGTAAGCACCCTGGCGGGCTGGGCTAGTTTGTTTACCTGCCACATCAGCAGGTTTAGCCGACTGTGGCTCCCAATGGCCCCGGTTCACCGTTCCAGGCCAATGGGGGCATTGGGAAGTGGCCTGGGCAAGGGATGTGGTGGCTGCAGCTTTCTGCCACTCTCATTGGCCTAGGACGGTGAACCATGGCCAATAGGAGACGCTATCAGCTGAAATTGCTGATGCAGCATGTAAACAAACTGGCCGAACCCGCCAGGGTGCTTACCCTGACAAGTTGCGTGCCAGTGGTTGCTGACCCCTGAGCTACAGTCATCTTTAAGAGACTTGCCAGATAAAACTTACGAAGATCTTTGTGGTCCCACGCCATGTGAAGCTCTGAGGTAATGGTGGGGCTCAGGAGTTGCAGTGACTCCTAACAAGCCTCCTAAACATCATGAGGGTTCATTCACTCTATTTTTTATTTTATTTTATGGTTTTAAGGTGCAACATTTTGAAACCTATTTACAATTTTACTTCAAATTTGGTAGAAAAATTCTACCTTGGTAATGTATCAAGTCTATCAGTTTTAATGCTCTTATCACATTTTTACTGGATTAGAAAGAGAAAAGAGAGCAGGACTCTCAGCTGAAGCTTTAACTATGGAGCAAGTACCTTCTAGATTTCATACCTGATTCTCATTTACATTAAGGCCACTTTACACTGCTCTGATGTTCTCAGAATGGGAGTAAACTATATTTTCACTTATTTTGTGGCCCCTTTGCACTGACAGTCCACATCTACACTTGGAGCTAGGGATGTGATTCCCACTTTGAATAGACATGTGCTAGCTCTCATCATGCTAGCTTGTGAAACATAGTGATGTAGTCACAGTCACACAGGCAGTGGCAGTGGTAGTGGCAGCATGGACTAGCCTCCTTGAGGATGCACCCATGGGGTCCGGGAGGATTTCAATGAGAGCTAGCACGAATACATCTGCTTGAAGTGAAAATCACAGCCCTAGCTTCAAGCATAGGCATACCCATAGAGTGATTCAAAATGATCTTTGTGAGATTACGGATTATAATATGGTCTGTTTTGGGGACTGTTTGCTGAGACAAGCATCCTACTAGGCAAGGTTGAGAGCTTACAAACGAGGCTGTGGCCTGCAATCCCTTGATCCATAACTCCATTAGGAGCCCATGACAAAGGGGTGGGGCTAACTGAGGGAAAACAGAAGTTTAAAAAGTCAGCTCCTAGGTGACCAGAGTAGTCAGCAAACAGAGGTGTTTAGAGAGGGAGTGAAAGGCACTGCTTCTAGATCCAGCTCTTGACACAGAGAGAGAACAAGACAGAATGAGCTACCAAGGTGAGTAAGGAGAGTTTGGCTCTAGTGAGAGTGCAGTGGCAGGTGGAGGAGGCCAAGGAACTATAACCTAGCAATAGAAAAGCCCCATAGAAAATAAACTTGGGGAGAGGAGGAAGGGTGGGGGGAAACAGTGCACCTAACAAACATACTCTAAATTTAGGTCAATAACCACTCCCCTGCCCCTCAAAAAAAAAAAAAAAGAAAGAAAGAAAATTCAAGAGTAAAAAGAATGCAGACAGCAGCAGAATGGGGGCTGTCCAGTTTATTGCACTGAATGCAGCATGTATGATTACTTGCCTTATGGGCAGGTGGCATATGTGTGCATTTGGTACAAGCAGCTCATGGCCTTCAGAAGCAAAGTATGGGCTCTTAAGATCAGAGTGGCTGAACTGGAGGAGGTAAGGGAGATACACAGATAAAGAAGGGACACAACAGAGTGGCCCAACATCCCCTCTGGCAGACTCTAACCTGTTAAGGAGAAAGAATGTCTTGGGGAAGGAGAATATAAAGCTGAAGTAGAGCGAAACAATATCATAGGTGGGACCCTCACTCCACATGAAGTCATGGTATCTTCTTGTGCCCCTTCTGGAAACCCAGTTACTAGGAAGGGACAGGTTATAGTAATGGGGGATTTAATTATTAGAAATATAGTGAGTTGGATTTGGAATGATTGGAAGAACTGCACGATAAATTCCCTGTCAGGTATGAAGATTTAGGTTCTCAAGAAACATCTATACAGACTTATACTCAGTGCTGGGGGGTGCGGGGAGAACCAGTGGTCACAATACATGTAGGTACCAATGACATAGGAAAAGGTAGGAGAGAAGTCATGGAAGCCAAATTTAGGGTGCTAGTTAAGTCCAGGATCTCCATGGTAGCGTTCTCTGAAATTCTTCCGGTTCCAAGTGCAGGGCAAGGAATACAGGCAGAACTGTAATGTCTCAAAGAATGGATAAAATGATGGTGTAGGGTGGAAGGTTTTAGGTTTATTAGAAACTGCAGAATGTTTTGGGAAAGGACGAGCCTATACAGGAAGGAGGACTCCACCTAAACCAAAACAGAACCAGGCTGCTGGCATGTAAACTTAACATAGTTGTAGAGGAATTTTTAAAGTAAGGTCTAGGGGAAAGCTAACAGATGCAGAAGAGCATATGGTTCAGGTGCAGACATCCCTTAGGGATGCATTTATTAAAGGGAGAGCTGTACAGCCTGGTAAAGATGGTAAATAAATTGTTAAAGCACAGGTAGGAGCTAGTGAGAAACAGTGAAATATAATAGAGTCCCCTTTAAATATCACACATGAAGGGAAGCAACTGAATATTGACAAAATGTACAAGCAGGGCCGGCGCTTCCATTTAGGCGACCTAGGCGGTCGCCTAGGGCACCAGGATTTGGGAGGGCGGGGGGTCCTTCCGCGCTCTGGGTCGTCGTCGTCAATTCTGCAGTGGGTCCTTCACTCACTCCGGGACCCGCCGCCAAACTGCCCTGAAGACCAGGAGCATGGAAGGACCCCCCCGCTGCAGAATTGCCGCCAACGACCGGAAGCGCGGAAGGACCCCCGCCTAGGGCGCAAAAAACCCTGGCACCGCTCCTGTGTACAAGTGCTTATATACAAATGCTAGAAGTCTAAATACTACGATGGATGAGTGCCTGGCATTATTACTGACTTTCTGATCAGGATGGTGAGAGTGAAAATCTCAGAGAGATTAGAGAGGCTGCAAAGAGAGAAAACCCAATAATAGTGGTGGTTTTCAACTATCCCCCTATTGACTGAGTGTATGACGCCTCATGAAAGAATGCAGAGACAACATTTCTAGACTTCATAAATGACTGCTTCTTGGAGTGGCTTGCCCTGGAAACTACCAGGGGAAAGGCAATTCTTGATTTAGCTGAAGCACAGGATCTGGTCCCACAGGTGAATATCACTGAACTGCTTGGCAATAGAGATAATAATGTAAATAAATATAACATATTTGTAGGTGAAAAAATGACAAAGAAAACCACTATAGTATCTTTTAACTTCAAAAAGGAGAACTACACAAAAATGAGAAAGCTAGTTAAATGGCAATTTAAAAGTAATAATCAAGGGTGAAATGTCTGGAAATTGCACGGGAACTATTTAAATACACCATAATAGAGGTTCAATTTAAATGTATACCTCAAGTAAAAAGAAACGGTAAAAGAAGAACAAAAAATGAAACCATAGCTAAACTGCAGAGTAAAATAGGAGGTTTGAGGCAAAAAAGAATCCTTTAAATATTGGAGGTCAAATCCTACTGAGGAAAATAGAAGGGAATATAAACTCTGGCAAGTCAGGAATAAAGTATAGTAAGGCAGGACAAGAAAGAATTGAAGAACAACTAGCTGAAGACACAAACTAAGAGAATTATTTAATCACATCAGAAACAGGAAGCCTGCCAAACAGTGAGTGGGGCTACTAAATGACTAAGGTGCTAAAGGAAGACAAAGACATTGTGGGAAAACTAAATGAATTTTTTTCATTAGCCTTTACTGCAGAGGATGCAGGGGGAGATACCCACACTTAAGCCATTCTTTTTAGGTGACAAATCTGAGGAACTGTCCCTGAGTGAGGTGTTTTTGAACAAACTGATACATTTAACAGCAATAAGTCACCAGGACCAGATGGTATTCACCCAAGAGTTCCAAAGGAACTCAGATATGAAATTGCAGGGCTATTAACTGTGATATATAACTTATCACTTAAATCAGCCTCTGTACCAGATGACTGGAGGATAGCTAATGTACTTCCAATTTTTTAACAAGGCTTCAGAGCCAGTCCTATCAATTATAGACCAGTAAACCTAATTTCAGTTCCAAGCAAATTAACTGAAACTATAGTAAAGAACAGAATTGTCAGACACATAGATGAATATGATTTGTTGGAAAAGAGTCAACATGTTTTTTGTAAAGGGAAATCATGCCTTACCAATTTACTAGACTTCTTTGAAGGGGTCAACGAGCACGTGGACAAGAATGATGTAGCTGATACAGTGTACTTGGACTTTCAGAAAGCCTTTGAGAAGGTCCTGCAGCAAAGGCTCTTAAGCAAAGTAAGATGTCATAGGATAAGAGAGAAGGTCCTCTCATGGATCAGTAACTAGTTAAAAGATAGGAAATAAAGGAAAGGAATAAATGGTCAGTTTTCACAAAGGATAAAGGTAAATAGCAGGGTCTCCCAAGGATCTATGCTATTCAACTTATTTCATAAATTATCTGGAAAAGGGAGGGAAACAGTGAGGTGGAAAAATTTGCAGACAATAAAAAGTTATTTACTGCAAAGAGTTAAAGGAGGACCTCACTACATTCTGTGCTGGGCAACAAAATGGAAGATGATATTCAATGCATATAAGTGCAAAGTTATGCACGTTGGAAAACAATCTCCATTATACACAATATGATGGTATCTAAATTAGCTGTTATCACTCATATGAATAGCTCTCTGATAATATCTGCTCAACGTGAAGCACCAGTAAAAAAAGCTAACAGAACATTAGGAACCATTAGGTTGACCTGTGGAACTTGGTGTTGGTTGTTAACACCAAAGGTATAACTGGCTTAAAAAAAGAATTAGATAAGTTTGTCGTGGGTAGGTCGATCAGTGGCTCTGACTACCAGAAGCTGAATCTTGACATAGGATGGATCATTCAAAATTGCCTTGTTTTGTTTCAGAGGGGTAGCCGTGTTAGTCTGGATCTGTAAAAGCAGCCAAGAGTCCTCTGGCACCTTATAGACTAACAGATGTATTGGAGCATGAGCTTTCGTGGGTGAATACCCACTTCATCAGATGCATGTAGTGGAAATTTCCAGAGGCAGGTGTATATATATGCAAGCAGGAATCAGGCTGGAAATAATGAGGTTAGTTCGATTAGTGAAGATGAGGCCCTCTTCTAGCAGTTGAGGTGTGAACAGCAAGGGAGGAGAAACTGCTTTTGTAGTTGGCTAGCCATTCACAGTCTTTGTTTAATCCTGAGCTGATGGTGTCAAATTTTCAGATGAACTGAATCTCAGCAGTTTCTCTTTGAAGTCTAGTCCTGAAGTTTTTTTGTGCAGCCAGGAATGGCTACCTTTAAATCTTGTATGTGTGTCCAGGGAGATTGAAGTGTTCTCCTTCAGTTTTTGTATATTCCAATTCCAATATCTGATTTGGTCCATTTATCCTTTTCCGTAGAGACTGTCCAGTTTGGCCGATGTACATAGCAGAGGGGCATTGCTGGCATATGATGGCGTATATTACATTGGTGAACATGCAGGTGAATGAACTGGTGATGGATGTGCTGATCTGGTTAGTTCCTGTGATGGTGTCACATGGTTTAGATATGGGGCAGATCGGTGGCCATCGAAAGTTTGTTTGCATCGGATTGGTTCCTGAGTTAGAGTTACTATGGTGCGGTGTGTAGTTACTGGTGAGAATATGCTTGGTGGGTTGTCTGTGGGTGAGGACTGGACTGCCACCTAAGGTCTGTGAAAGTGAGGGATCATTGTCCAGGATGGGTTGTAGATCTCTGATGATGCTTTGGAGGGATTTTAGCTGGGGACTATATGTGATGGCCAGTGGAGTTCTGTTGGTTTCTTTCCTGGGCTTGTCTTGCAGTAGGAGTCTTCTGGGTACACATCTGGCTCTGTTGATCTGTTTCTTTATTTTCTCATGTGAATATCGTAGTTTGAGATGCTTGGTGAAGATTTTGTAGGTGTTGATCTCTGTCTGAGGGGCTGGAGCAGATGCGGTTGTACCTCAGTGCTTGGCTGTAGATAATGGATCGTGTGGTGTGTCTGGGATGGAAGCTGAAGGCATGAAGGTAGGCATAGCGGTCTGTGGGTTTTCAGTATAGGGGCTGTTAATGTGACCATCACTTATTTGCACCCTGATGTCTAGGAAGTGGACCTCCCATGTAGATTGGTCCAGGCTGAGGCGATGGTGAGGTAGAAGCTGTTGAAATTGTGGTGGAATTTTTCCAGAGTCTCCTTCCAATGAGTCCAGATGATGAAAATGTCATCTATGTAGCATATGTAGAGAAGGGACGTGAGTGGACGAGAGCTGAGGAAGCGTTGTTCCAGGTCAGCTATAAAAATGTTGGCATATTGTGGGGCCATGCAGGTGCCCATAGCAATGCCACTGATCTGGAGGTATATATTGTCATCAAATTTGAAATAGTTGTGTGTGAGAATAAAGGCACAGAGCTCAGCAACCAGTTGTGCTGTGACATCATCAGGAATACTGTTCCTGACAGCTTGTATTCCATGTATGTGTAGGATGTTTGTGTAGAGAGCCTCTACATCCATGGTGGCTAGGATGGTGTTTTCTGGAAGGTCCTTAATGCATTGTAGTTTTCTCAGGAAATCAGTGGTGTCACAGAGATAGCTGAGAGTCCTGGTGGCATAGGGTCTGAGTAGAGAATCCACATATCCAGACAGTCCTTCAGTGAGAGTGCCTGTCATGATATAATTCCCCAATCTGAACCTTAGAGTCCAAAAGATGGGGTACCAGCATGAATTCCTCCAAGCTTAATTACCAGCTTAGATCTGATAAGCTGCCACCACCCAAAAATATAGTGTCTTGGGGCACTCTGGTCCCCCCAAAAACCTTCCCTGGGGACCCCAAGACCCAAATTCCTTGAGTCTCACAACAAAGGGGAATAAACCATTTCCCTTCTCCCTCCTTTCTTCCTCCCAGATCTTTCCCACCCTGGGAACACTAGGAGATCACCATGATTCAAACTCCTTGAATCACAACACAGAGAAATCAAGGTTTTCTCCCCCTTCTTCCCTCCTCCCAGGCTTTTCCTCCCTGGGTTATCCTGGAGAGATAGACAGATTCAAGCTCCATGAATCTAAAACACAGAGGAAATTCACCTTTCCTCCCCCACTCCTCCTTCCCTTCTCCCACCACTTCCCTGGTAAGTACAGACTCAGTTCGTTTGAGCCTTAACAAGGGGAAAAAATTAATCAGGTCTTAAAGAGAAAAACGTTTAATAAAAGAAAGAAAGAGTAAAGATAATCACTGTAAATTCAAGATGGAATATTACAGGGTCTTTCAGCTTATAGACACTAGAAAGGAGTTTCCCCCCAGCACAAATACCAATCAAAATCCATCCAGCAAAATACACATTTGCAAATACAGAAAACAATCAAAAGACTATAACCATCTTTTTACTTAATTTCACTTTTTTTTGAATATATAAGAGACTGTAGCAGAAGAGATTGGCAAGAAACTTGGTTGCACGTCTGGTCCTTTCAGACCAGAGAACAACGCAAACCAAAAACACAAACAAAGGCTCCCGTCCACCAAGATGAAGTATCTTGTCTCCTGATTCCTCTGTAGTTTGAGGTCACTGTTTGTTACCTTACATATAGAGACATTAACCCTTAGCTATCTGTTTATGACAGTACCAATGCCTGAGATGATGGGGCGTCTAGGATTTCCGGGTTTGTGAATCTTGGGAGGTAGATAGAATAAACTTGGTCGGGGCTGTAAGGGTATGTTGATTTGTTCCGATGTCAGTGTAGGGAGTGTCCTGAGTATATGGTGCAGTTTCTTAGGGTATTCCTCAGTGGGATCTGAGGGAAGTGACCTGTAGAATTTGGTATTGGAGAGTTGTCTGGCAGCCTCCTTTTGGTAGTCAGACCTGTTCATGATGACAACAGCACTTCCTTTATCAGCCTCTTTGATTATAACGTCAGGGTGGTTTCTGAGGCTGTGGATGGCATTGCGTTCTGCATGACTTAGGTTATGAGGCAAGCGATGTTATTTTTCCACAATTTCTGCCTGTGCAGGTTGATGGAAGCATTCTATGTATAGGTCCAAACTGTCATTTTGACCCTCAGGAGAAATCCATGTGGAATTAATCTTCTTGTGCTGTTGGTGGGACCGTATCTGTGTATCAATGAGCAGTTCAGTGTTATCTTGAAAGTATTCTTTGAGTCGGAGACGGTGAAAGTAGGCTTCCAGATCGCCACAGAACTGTATCATGTTTGTGTGGGTGGCAGGGCAGAAAGAGAGTCCCCAAGATAGGAGAGAATCTTCTGCTGGGCTGAGTGTGTGATTGGATAGATTAACGATATTGCTGGGTCAGTTAGGGGTACCACTGTTGTGACCCCATGTGGCAGATAGGATTTTAGACAGCTTGCAGTCCTTTTTCCTTTGTAGAGAGGTGAAGTGTGTAATGTAGAACTCCTGTCTTATTTTAGTGAAGTCCGTTTGTATGGAAGTTTGGTTATTTACGAGAGTCTCCAGGTTGGAGAGCTCTTTTTTGATATTTTCCTGTTTGCTGTATATCTTGGACAATGATCCATTATGTCTGTTAGTCTATAAGGTGCCACAGGATTCTTCACTTGTTTTATTCATTCCCTTTGAAGTATCTGGCACTGTCCTCTGTCAGAAGACTGGATACTGGAGTATCTGACACAGTATGGCCATTCTTGTGCTATAAGTGTAAGTGAGAGTCAGGCTCTTATAATTTAGTGGACATCAAAAGTGTCCCTTGAGATAAATAGTTACATCAGCTTTGTCTCAATAACTATTAGCTCACAGGAAAGTAAATCTTGATTTTTACCTTAACAAAAGATGATATTACTTATTATTGGCATAAATATTAATGTAAACTATTAAATTAGTTATTGAGATAAACTAACCTGGTCACTTAAGGTTGAATTCACCTATTTGTATAGACCTGCACAGGGCTTCCATACTACTTAATTCCTGAATTAAGTGTTTACATAGGGACAAAATGGTTCAGTAAGCCATATACAGAACTTTTGGACGCAGGCAGGGGAGTTGTCTAAACTAGCAGCTTTCTTGACATAAATTAGTTCATTGTATGAATGAGGTTAGCATATTGCCCTTTCCCCTTCCCTTTAAAACAGAAATTTAACTGAGTTTGATGACCTACATGATCTCAAAAAAGAGTTCTCTTCTCTGTGCAATCAATTTAGTTCTGAATCTAAAACTAAAACTAAACTCAATAGTGAGTGTGTTAAAGCCTTTATCAGCAATTAAGGAAAAGAGGAAAGGGTGAGGCAGTTGAGCTGATTCCTTTTGTCAAAATTTAGCCAAGATGATCAGTTGCTAGTTACAACTTTCTCATACTTGAAGACTGGCAATACTAGAAGATAAAGTAAGATTTACTAACTAGGTACCTATTCAAATGTACTTAACACCTTCCCTTCACTCTGCAGTCTACTTCATTCGTATGAAGAGGTGTGATACTCAAACATACAAAGGCTTCTGAGAGCAGGATTAATATATCTTTCAATATCCTGCTTCCTCAAGAGAATAGAAGAGACAAGCAGATCGTAAGAGCCACTCTAAGTTTTCGGTTGACTCCACGCTTGCAGTGGTGATCATTTTATAAGATTTGATGCCTCTGTTTTGGGAAAGTAGATAACGTTTTATTGTCCTCCCAATTCTGAACAATCTAATTTTAATATAAATCCATTATTTTGAGCTTGTTTTCCTTGGCAGAGTAGCTGTATGAATAAGATTGTCAGTTATTTATTAACACAGACGGACTGATTCTGTGTTATGTGGGCCAGGTCCTGAGCTGATATAAAATCAGTATCGCCACATAGGGATCTATGTAGATATGTCAATTTACAGCGGATGAGAATCTGGGCTAACAGACCATTTCATGTAAGTGAGTTACACAACTGCTCAAGTGTTTTTAGGATTGAGGTTTTTCCTCCATATTCCCCAATGGCCTTCCCCAGCCTTCCCTTAGTACCAGATTATAAGAAGAAAATGCCACATTCTAGCTCACAAAAATTGAGAATATTTCAAAATCTGTTTTCCAGTGCCTTTCCATATTATAAAAAGGAATCAGGCATAAAACTGTTCACAGGTCACTCCAGATCATTAAGGGTATGTTCCTTCTTGCATTGTCTGAAGTTGTGCAAGATGGTCCGCTAAAAGAACTATAAATATTATATCACTCCAAGCACCATCAATCAAACTGAAGTATTATAAAATATTTCACTTACATCAAAGATCAAGTACATACAAAATCCCCTCTCTTGCACCAGGGTAAATCAGGAGCTGATGGAGTGACATCACTTTCAAAACTAGTGTCACGTTCTGTTAGACTGCAGTTCTCTTCTGAAAAGCAGCTATGTAAAAAAATCACTGTCCTGCTCAACAGAATTATTCCTTGGACACATTCAAAATCCTATTTTCTTTAGCGACAACAACAACAAATTATTTCATTATTCCTGTTAGCCATTTTGACTTCATTGTGCTAAGAGAGTGTAAGTGGGATTCTGTTCCTTCTTGTTGTGCTCCAACAGAATTGTTTACCAAGTTCTAAACCAGGGTCGGCAAGCTCTGGCATGTGGCTCACCAGAGTAAGCACCCTGGCAGGTTTGGCCGATTGTGGCTCCCACTGGCTGTGATTCACCGTCCCAGGCCAATGGGGGCGGCGGGAAGCAGCGCGGGCGAGGAACGTGCTGGCTGCTGCTTCCTGCCTTCCCCATTGGCCTGGGACAGCGAAACGTGGCCAGTGGGAGCCGCGATCGGCCGAACCTGCTAACATGGCAGGTAAACAAACTGGCCCGGCCCGCCAGGGTGCTTACCCCAGTGAACCACGAACCAGAGGTTGCTGACCCCTCTTCTAAACAGTTACTCCTGGGTGTAGCTCCATTGGAGACAATGAGGTTGTACAGTTGTAACTGAGAGCATAATGTGACCGTCAGTAGATAAGATTCTGTAGAAGCTGCATGAAAAGAAGAAAAGCTCAATTTCCAGATCTTTTTTAAAGTTTTTTAAGGATGGCAATAAGAAAAAGGATTTTGATATAAACAGAATGCATTTGGCTGTTAGTCAGCAATGGAGCTATACCAGTTCACAACTGCTGAGGATCTGGTCCTTGATCTGGAGTCATTAAAAGACATGAAACTCTGTGATAGCTTTTTTAACAGTCAATTTTCAGAGTAGAATTGTATATTGAGTGGCTTAATAGTGTAGGTAAGAGAACCTGGAAAAAACAGTAGCCCTAGTTTCTGAGTACTAGCTCACAAAGGCTGGATGCTTATGTGTGGGTGAGGGAGATAGGTAGGGCCAGTTCTTGCTTTCATTTACAGCATTGTAAATCTCCTTTAGCCTCCCAATTAAAAATAAAATAAAATTAAAAAAAAACAGTACTGTGCAAGGGAATTATTTAAAGAAAGGTAAGTTGAAGAAACGGGTTTTGAATTTAGATTTAAAAGTTGTAAAATTCATATTCATTCTTATTGCTTTGCTTGAGACTGTGAAACTCACTTTTACAACACAAGTTATCTTCTCAGCCCTCTTTTTGGTTGAGTGCTTTCTAGTTCTAGTGGACTGTAATAGCTGTTGCAGGAAGTCATGATTTGTGAAGAGAGAGACTTGGACCTTTTCCACTGAAGGATTTGAATATTAAGACTGAAACCATAAATTGGATTCTGTATTCAGTGGGATGCCATTGCACAGAGCAGACTACTGGGTGACATGTCCAGAGACCTGTGCTGCCGCATTTTGAAACTTTTCTTTAAGTGCCTGCTTGGCTTTATTCCCAGATATAATGAGTTGCAATATTTGAGTAAAGAGGTCACAGAACCTAGATCACAGTGGCTAGATCTACATCTCATAGGTTGGAGTTACTCCAGATTTACATTGAGTGTAAATGAAAGCAGAATCTGCTCCTCTTTTCTTTTCCTGTTATTGTAACTATATTGACAAATCATTTAATACATATTAAGAGGCTGCGTTTTGATTCCTGGTTGCCAGGTGTCTGGTTTTCAACTGGAACAACTGGTCAAAAAGGGACCCTGGTGGCTCTGGTCAACTCCGCATGCTGCCCCTCCTCCGAGTACCAGTTCTGCTGGGTTGGTGCCTGTGGGCAGAGGAAACGCGCACCGTGTGGAGTCACCTGGCAGCACCTCTGGTTAGGAGCCAAGGGATAAGTCAACACTTCCAGAGAGATGCCTGAGGTAAGTGCCACCCGGAGCACACACCCCAAACACCCTCCTGTGCCCTAACCCCCTGCCCCAGGTCAGAACCCCCTCCTGCACACTGAACCCTTGGCCCCAACCCAGAGCCCTCTCCTGCACCCTTAACCCTTCATCCATAGCCCCTCCCCAGAGCCCACACCCTCAGCCATAGCCCTTACCCCCTGCACTCCATCCCCCTGTCCCAATTCAGAGCCCCCTCTTGCACCCTGAACCCCTTTTTGATGACCTCACCCGATAGCCTGCACTTGAGAGCCTTCACTCCCTCCCTCATGCCAAAACCCTGCCCCAGCCAGGAACCTCCTCCCATATGCTGAACCCCTCACTTCTGGCCTCATCCCAGAGCCCACACCTCCAGCTGGAGCCTCCTCCCACTTCCTGCTTCCCAACCTGCCCCAGCCTGGTGAAAATGAACAAGTGAGTGAGGGTGGGGAGAATGAGCGACAGAAGGAGGGAAGATGGAGTGAGTGGGGGATGGGGCCTTGGGCAAGGGGTGGGGAAGGGGGCAGGGCAATGGTGTTTGGTTTTGTGCCATTAGAAAGTTGGCAACCCTATAAGAATGACCATACTGGGTCAAACCAAAGGTCAATCTAGCCCAATATCCTATCTTCTCACAGTGGCCAATGCCAGGTGCTTCTGAGGGAATGAACAGGTAACCATCAAGTGATCTATGTCCTGTCACCCATTCCCAGCTTCTGGCAAACAGGGGTTAGGGACACCATCTCTACCAACCCTGACTAATAGCCAATGATGGACCTACCCTCCATGGACTTATCTCGCTCTTTTTTGAACCTTATTATAGTCTTGACCTTCACAAAATTCTCTGGCAAAGCTTTCACATGTTGTTAGGTCTGTTTTCTAGAAACTGAGTTGAAATCTAGTTGTGTTTAACATAGCACTTTTAGCTGTTAATAAAACTGGAAAAGAGCTAGGTGTAAAAATATGAAGTGCTTTTATTGTGGTTACTAATGTGAAAGAGGAAAGAAAAAACATCAAGCCATTATTAAAAAAAACTTACATTTCAGCTGAAGTCTCGCTTGAATGAAAGGCTTTAAAAATCATACCCATGCAGTATATTTATAATATAGTCAAATCGTTTTCTTTCTAATGTTAGAATACATGAATAGATTTAGACAAATCTACTTAACCCTTCCATATTTTATGACAAACCTCAACAGCTGTCTAGTCTCCCCTGTGGTCTAATACTCAGCAGTCTAGCTCTCTGGAAGCACCAACTTTAGCAGGATGGTGTCTTATACATCTTGGTGTGAACTTGGTATGTAAGAAAGGTGTAAGTATGACAGCACTAGAAACTAACATATTCAATTTATTCACCTAATAGGTGTAGCACAGCAGTGAAAGATCCTCCACACTGCCTCACTGATATGTTTCATTCCTAATCTGTATGGTTAGAGTCCTTTGTTCTCGATGCTTATTTAATTCCTTGGTCTCTTTGTTAAGAAGGGTGATGACTAGGACTAACCTGTTTTTTTTTAAAGTCACTTAAATTGGGCCCACAAATGTGTCAGTGTCTGCAATTAGAAACCTATCTTAGCTAGCGCAAATGATTAATTGCACAGCAAGTGCTTGTTTGTGAATGCAGTTGGCCATTTGAACATGCACCTTTTGTATGGATGTTTTGCTGTTCATTTTTAATTTGCCCTTTTGAAAATTTGCCTCCTGCTGTAGGTATTGAGCGTTGTAAAAACTCCACTATTTACATGGGATTCTAATGCCGGCACAAGCAGACAGATTTGAACCAATAACCTGGAGGTAAAAGGCTCTGTTTCTCATCAACGGATCTGAGATGGCCAATCCTCCAGGCTCTCTGGGACAAATTTTGCTCTCACATACACTGCTGCAAATCAGGAGTAACTTCCTTGATGTCAGTGTAAAACCATTTAAAGTGAGATCAGGATCAGACCCTTGTAGAGCCCATTCTTTTTAATCAGAGCCAGGCAGGGAGACACTGGGGTATATGCAGAGCCGTGCTGAAGACAATTCATTACTATTGTATATATCCCTATTAGATTTCACATTTTTTCATCAGTTCTTAGAGCAAATTCACAAGCATAGTGACAATTGAAAAAGCTAGTCCAGATCCTTTGACTCCTATACAGTGACACAGATAATCACCAGCTGGCATCTGGCTCACTGTGCGTATTCAAAGAGAGGTTTGAGAATTCATTTACAGCAAAGGATGGTGTTCTGATTAGGATATTACAATGCATCCTTCATAAACATGACGTATTTCACCAATATTAATGATAAGTCGAGGAGGCAATGTCTAGATCCAGATTAGTTTATAGATTCATAGACTTTAGGACTGGAAGGGACCTCGAGAGGTCATCAAGTCCAGTCCCCTGCCCTCATGGCAGGACCAAATACTGTCTAGACCATCCCGGATAGTCTACTACTACATTTATCTAACCTACTCGTAAATATCTCCAGAGATGGAGATTCTACAACCTCCCTAGGCAATTTATTCCAGTGTTTAACTACCCTGACAGTTAGGAACTTTTTCCTAATGTCCAACCTAAATCTCCTTGTTGAGTTTTAAGCCCATTGCTTTCTTGTTCTATCATTAGAGGCTAAGTGAACAAATTTTCTCCTCCTCCTGATTGACACCCTTTTAGATACCTGAAAACTTACTTCATGTCCCCTCTCAGTCTTCCAGGGGAGGGATGCTCAGTGGTTTGAGCATTGGCCTGCTAAACCCAGGGTTAAGAGCTCAAACCTTGAGGGCCCACTAAGGATCTGGGGCAATCACAGTACTATTGGTTTTTCCATGCTAGTGAAAGTAGGGACTGGACTCAATGATCTTTCAAGGTCCCCTTCAGTTCTAGCGAGTATTGGGTATTATCTCCTATAAAAATTGCGCGGGGGGAGCGGTATAGCCTCAGTTATCTTGAGCATTGGCTTTACTAAACCAGGGCTGTGAGTTCAATTTCAAGGTACCATTTAGGACTGGCGGCTAAAAATCTGTCTGGGATTGGTTCCTGACTTTGAGCAGGGAGTTGGGACTAGAATGATCTCCTGAGGTCCTTCCAACCCCTGATAGTCTCATGATTCTCTCTTTCCAAACTTAAATAAATCCAATTCTTTCAGCCTTACCTTCATAGGTCATGTTCTCAGACCTTAATCATTCTGTGTGCCTACTTCTCTGGACCTCTCGACCAATTTCCTCCACATCTTCTCTTGAAAATGCAGTGCCCAGAACTGGACACAAGACTCCAGTTGAGGCTTAAACGCAACAACAGTAGAGCATGAAGAATAGACATTCTCATGTCCTTGTTTAAGCAACACACCTGTGTAAATGGCATTCGTCCGCAGAATCACGTTCTGCTTTATTTTTTGCCACAAGTATCCAACACTGTTGACCATATTTAGTCTGTGCGTCCACTATGACCCCCCCCTAGATTTCCTTTCTGCCATACTCCTTCCTTAGATAGCTCTTACCCATTCTGTATGTTGAAAATCTGATTGTTCTTCCTAATGGAGCACTTTGCATTTGTCCTTTATATGAACTTTATCCGATTTACCTACAGACCCATTTCTCCAATTTGTCCAGATCATATTGAATTTTACGCCTGTCTTCCAAGCAGTTTTCTATCCCTCCACGTTTGCATACATTCCTGAAGGAACTTAATAAGTGGTACTTTCTATGCCAAACATCTAAGTCATTGATGAAGTATTGAACAGAGCTGGTCCCAAAACCGACTCTGCGAACCCCACCTTGTTAATACTTTCCAGCCGATGGAGCCATTAATAACTACTCTCTGAGTATGGTTATCACCCAGTTATGCACCCACCTTATAGTGCCCCATCTAATTGTATTTGCCTAGTTTATCGATAAGGGATAGATCATGCAAGCCGGTATCTAATGCCTTACTAAAGTCTAGGTATACCACATCCACCACTTCTCCCTTATCCACAAGATTCGTTATCCTATCAAAGAAAGCGATCAGATTGGTTTGACACGATTTGTTTGGGGCCACATTTGGGGACTCAGGTAATGGACTGTATCAGGATTATGAAGTGAGGTCTGATTCAATGGCACTGAAAAAGAAAAATCAAAGAGCTGCCGATGAAAAACTCATAACTTTTTTTTTGAAGATTTCCTCCAGCTTGGGCTAAAATGTCATAAGCAGGAACTGGGACTGGGTCCCTTCTAATTTTGTGTCTAGTCTGAGATGAAAACTGTGGGGCAGGATTCATATCTGGAATTTTGATTCTGAAGCACACATATAGCCTTTACTTTGAAAGAGTTCAGACTCAGGGTTTTGGCTCTGTCTCTCCTTCAGCTAGTAATAATACACACCAGGAATGTCTACATTGCAATGAAACATCCACAGCTGTTTGTGTCAGCTGACTCTGGCTCACAAGGCTCGGGCTGTGGGGCTATAAAACTGCAATGTAGACATCTGGACTTGGGCTACAGCCTGGGCTCTGGGACCCGCCTCACTTGCAGGGTCTCAGAGCCTGGGCTCCAGCCTGAGCCTAGATGTTGATATTGCATTTTTTAGCCCTGCAGCCAGGCCCCGTGAGCCAGAATCAGCGGACGTGGGCCAGCTGTGGGTGTTTCATTACAGTGTGGATATGCTCAGTAGTCTCTCCCCTTAAATTAGCAGAAGAAGCACTACATTTATTCTACATTTTAATAACTGAAGCTAGAGGAAAACACACTACACATCTGTTGGCATTTCTTTGCCCTATCGCTTAAAATATACTGGCTCTTAAAATTGCTTTAAGATCTACATAAAATTGACAAGACCTTAGTTCTTGGGAGTATAATAGTGAGAGGAGAGCATAAAAGTAGCATTTTATCATTCAGAGTAAGTACCAGAGAGCCATGGTAGAATAGTTGGGATTTTGCATTTAGAGAAGCAGATTACACTGTCAAATTTTGGCTTGAGCTTGACAATGGGAATTTTAATAGATGTATGGTTTGCTGGTGACACAGGCAGTAAGGAGGGCATCACAAGATGTTTTAGGGACTCCTAAAAATGTTTCCTAACCTTACTTTGATTAGTTGTATTTTTATAGCTATGGAAGGAAGGAGAACAGAACTCCCACCTGGGACTGTCACAGTCACAAAGAGTTAGCTAGTAAATTGCTTCTGGAGCACTGATAGATGGAGGGAGCACTTTGGCTGCCTTTCATTGGTAAAGAATCTATTAGTGAGCATTTTTCACCTGGAACAGTTGCAGGCAACTCCAAGACTGACGTGTACTGCTCCTTCGGAATGGATTATGGCAGTAAGTCTGACAGATCTTAGCCTACATTTGGCAGGGCCCTGTGAGAAGCAAGGTATATGGAGTCTCAGATGTACATAAGGGCAGATTCTTTCCCATGACAGAACTGGGGAAGCAGCTAGCACCTTTGCTTGTGCAAGGGCTGTTCCCATAACCCCTCTAAAGCTTTTGGAAGCAGGCCAGAGCCCAGGTCCCCCTGGCTATGCTGCCTCCCTTCTGATTTACCTTCCCTCATGTTTTGATCCATGCTTGCTCTGACCTGGCCTGCTCTTTTCCTTGTTTGCTTTCTGTGCCAAGCATAGAGACCCCTCTGCTGAGGCAAAGGGGGTGCAGAGCAATAGTAAATTCTCTGAGTAAATTATCACAGGGAAATTATCACTCAGTTCTAGTATCAGACACTTCTCACCAGATGTTTGGGGCGGGCCATGAAAAGCTGAAGGCTCTTGTGGTTTAGGATGCTCCTCAAAGTGTGAGGGGTGAAAACAACAGAAGAAAAGGAAAAGTTGTAGGTTGTGTTAAAACAGAGTGCCTATGTCAGAATATCTTCCGAAGTGATGGCTCTTATATGGTCATATTACTGGCAGATGCCTAAGGCCAACCTTGAGAATTGGTTATAATCAACATTTCTCCCTTTTATTTATTTTTTTAATATTAATTATTTTAACTAAGAGAGCTAAGTTCCTTTCATTTTAATCACCTCTTATATGGCTCACTCTTTTACAAATACTTGGTAAGACTTTTAAACATTGAACATAAAAATATCGTAAAAAATAAAATTCTCAGTGGCCTTGAATCTTTCATATACAATACATCTTCTTTTCAGATACAGAGCTTGCAGATGCAGCAGCCTCATCAGTGAAGGGGAGTGGCCTCAGTCCACAGTCAAATCTAGTTGGAGGGTGGGTCTCAGTGATGTGTGACATTGTCCGTCTTTGGCCAAAGCCTCATGAGGGAGCCCAGATGAAAGGGCTGGCTGCAAATTGACCATGGCTCATTCAAAATCAGTTCAGAAGGGCTCATGAGCAGTGTAGCAAAACCAAAGAGGGAAATCAAATATACATTGTACTGCATAACATGGTTGACATAAAGTATGGAAGCCATGTGGTCAGGTTACTTGGTTGTGACTCCGGACATGGGGTTCTATACTCAGCTCTGCCTTGCTTTCTGTCTCTTTGCTACAGTTTACTATTCTGTAAAATGGGGATAAATTATACCTCTCTCCTTCATAGAGTGCTTAGAGATCTACAGCTGAAAAGCTAGACATAATTATTATAGAGGTATCAGAAGATATACCTGTGATGGACTGATCCCTTAGGAAGCCACTTTATGTGCTGAGATATCACCGAGTCTACCTCTTCTGCCAGCATGGGCCCTCTTTAACCTGTCTTGCTGAGCCAAGATCTTAAAATCTCCTCTAACACACACACAGGCAGGGCCACACCCAGCTGCAGATCAGCTCTGGGAAGACTCATCTTAAAGGATTTGCTTCAGCACTCAGATGTTCACTTCCCTTGGAGTGCAGACCCAAAGATATATTATGAAATATGCCCCTACCTTCAATGTGGGGAGAGGTGTGCATACTTCCCCCCCCCAGTTAAAAAATTATAGAAACTGGGTTATATTATAAACAAAACAAATTTTATTAACTACAAAAGGCAGATTTTAAGTGGGAAAAGGGGTAGGAAATAGAACAAAGCAGATTACTAAGCAAATGAAATCAAACATGCAAACTAAACTAGTTTCACTAAAGAAATTGGTTACAAATAGTATTTCTCACCCTAGATATTGTTGCAGGCAGTTTGCAAAGATGCTGTGGTTCAGAATTCCAGTTATATTCCTTTTCAGACTAGACCTCTGTCTCAGCCTGGACTCCCTCCTTGCCTTCAGTTTTTCTTCTTGGGCAGACAGGTCATGGAGAGGAGGAGTCTTGTTTGCCTTCCTCCCTACCCTTAAATAGGATTTACATAAGGCAGGAAGCCTTTGTTTCCCAAACTTGACGCCACCCCCCACACACCCTTAAAGTGAAAGTTACAAGAAGTCTCACGTAATGTTTTAGTATCAGGTGACCACCTGATTGTATTATCACAGCATCCCTGAGTCAGTGGCAGTATGGAGTGTCCATAGGAAGTCCAAGCTTTTCACAGTCCATTGTCCTCACTGATGGGCCATCTGCCCTGTCTGGCTCTTGCATTGTTGCACCTGAAGTGTTAGCAGTAGATGTCACCCAAAATAGCATAGTTGAAATACAGATACATAGTCAACATTCCTAACTTCAGATACAGAAATGATACAGGCATTAAATTGAGTAATCAAATTGAGTAAATCCTAGCCTTTCCAATTATATCTCACATGAGCCATCTTGCATAAAGTATATCCCAGTTATGTCAAATTCATATCCTAAGCACATTTTCATAAAGAATATGAAATGACACATCACAGTACCACCATTTACTGTTTGAATGAACATTTAGAATAATAATCAAACTTTTAGAATAAAGTTATAGGGATGTTTAATAATCAGTTCCAGTGTGAATGAACGGTATTCGTAGAAAATTGCCTGCCCCTTCATAATCCACTTACACAGGCACAGCTGGTCAGATATTTCCTTGCTTCTTTCCTTTCGTTGGCTGTTACCATCAAACAAAGTCTGTCTTTCATACAATTAATGGAACAGAAAAGCAGCACCAGCAGCGAGAGTACCATGTACAGCACCAGAGATGTAAGATTTGCCCTAATTCTTTTAACTGAGGTGTCTGTCAAGCTGAAGGCAAACTCACATTCTCAAAATGGCAAGATCAAACTCTTTCTCTGCAGCCACTTTTTCTAGGAATGCAGAAACAAATCAAAGATTTGTTCTGAAGCCACCAGGGCTTCTAAGCAAAGAGAATGTGGAGGAAAACTCCAGGTTCCACCATTTGTAGAAGATATGTTTAATAGGTGTTACTTTTCTGTAACTTCTTTAGTCCCAGTCCTGCAAACAGATAATCACATGCATAACTTTACTATTATGCATAAATCCCATTGGCTTCAATGGGGCTGCATATGTGGGTGCAGTTATGCAAGTGCCTAGCTGTTTGCATCAGGGGGTGGGGGCTGGCTAAGATTGTAGAGAGGGCATTATTCTCTTGCAAGTCATTTCCTATTTAGGAGATTACACATACAATTCTCACCTTTGGGGGCTGGTTCTCCTCTTGCTTACATCATTTTACATCAGTATAAACTACGCACAGCAAGACCCTCAGCTAGTGTAAATTGACTCAGCTGTATTGATTTCAATGGAGTTAAGTCAGTTTATATCAGGGGTAGAGTCTATATCAAAAACAAAAATTCTGGACATGATTCTTCTCCACAGCCTCATACCTTGTGTAGTCATTTTGTCCAGTGCAGATTGATTCTAATGGGAATATGAAACAGTCCCACATTAAGAACAGGGTGATGGAGAAATGGGCCTAAAATCCTCAGACTTTAAAGTCCCCAATCCTCCATTCCCACTTACATATAGACCAGGGATCGGCAACCTTCAGAACGTGGCCCACCTGGGTAAGCACCCTGGCGGGCCGGGCCGATTTGTTAACCTACCGCATCCCCAGGTTCTGCCATCACTGCTCCCACTGGCAGTGGTTCGCAGCTCCAGGCCAAAGGTGGCTGCGGGAAGCGGTGCTGACCGAGGGATGTGCTGGCCGTGGCTTCCCGCGGTCCCTATTGGACTGGAGCTGCAAACCACGGTCAGTGGGAGCTGCGATCAGCCGAACCTGCGGATGTGACAGGTAAACAAACTGGCCCGGCCCGCCAGGGTACTTACCCTAGTGGGCCGCGTGCCAAAGGTTGCTGATCCCTGATATAGACAGACTGTATGTACTGTAGCTACCATGATTCATCCTCCACAATCTGTAACAAAAGCATCAGGATGAAGGCACTGGGGAAATTTTCTGCTGTTTCATGCATGAAAGCTGCACAAAATACTTTGTTGTGTGGTTACCATGGGCTTTAAATTATTTCTCAGCATTGTTATTCTTCCAGGAAATTGCAAACGGTAGGTAGGCAACAAATTCAGGCCATATAGTAACACTTCTTTAATAAGGGCCTGTGAATCTGGCTTTGTCCCATACGCTGCTTTGTGTCCAGGTGATTCTTGGCATAGTCACCAGGTTTCATTATTGCCCATGTTTCCCGTCATGCATATAGGCTTGTTTGCAAAAGAAAACAAAAGCAGTTTTCATCTATGCACAGCCCAAGGCCTAAATTTTGCATCTAGTTTGAAACAGCCTATGTCCGAGTATTAGACCCACAACAGTCTGATCTAAACCGTCTCCAGGATATTGAGTGGTGAGGCCCTTTGAGAATGGTGCTGCTTTTTGTTAGCAGTAATAAAAATCTAAGGAAGACATATAGGCAAGGGCTGTTTGTGCCATTTTTTCTGATGTCACTGGCTTTGATAAAGGCTATCTTTTGTCTTCTTTCACAGGAGAAAGCCTGAAATGTTCACCACACTCCTTCCTTCATCTGCTTTTTATTGTATATTTACTTCTTTTATAAAGAAAAAAAACCCCTAAAATTCCAGTTTCTACTTTCCTGGTGCTAGAAATTGGATAAAAATACTTGACCATTCTGTCATTAAGTAAACAAATAAGAAGGATATATATTAGGATTAGCATCACTTACAGGGCTTGCTAATAGTTCTGAAATACCCATACGAACACACACTGTGTGAACTCTTCCTGGACTTGTGGCTGCTACCAGCCACAAGATTAAAACTCACCTGGTGAGAACATGTCACAGAAAATGGAATTTCCACCTTGATGTTCAGCTTTTCCTCCTCCTGAAGTCTGTGAAACTGAGGTGCTGTTTCCTTTGCTATTAGCCAATCCAAATAAGTTGACTTCTCCCTTTGACTGTTTCTGTGGGAGACTATCTGGCCCATTATGCTTCAAGTCTCATTGCTCCACCTCTTCAGTGTTAGAGATGGTTTGAAGCTGTCTCTCTCCCTGAACGTACTGGGGTTTTCCAAGCTGTCATGTTGAACAATAAGCAACGACACAGATTGAGAAATCCCGCAGTGCACTCTAGAGTATATTAGCTCCACAGCAGAGCTGAGAGAATAATCCATAACACGTAAGTTATTCAGTGAGTTCTCTTTATTCCTATTCACAAATATTCTCAGAATTGCTCATGTTTAGAAATGATTTGTGAATTTCCTCAGGTAATAATCCTTGGTCTCCAGGTTGTTTATAACAGTTTATTACAAAATACTCACCGTTTGCAATCCGTGCTGTATTGGTTACTTCCATCAGTCAGGTTCATTGTGTCTCTTCCCTGGCTGGGTACCTCATGTAACTCACTAATGCATTGAGAATTATTCCTTTTAGTCAAATATGAAACTCAAATACACCTGCTGCAAATTTTGGGAATGGAGAAGAATAAACAACTTTTTGCAATATTAGAAGTGTATGAATATGTGGAAGATTGTTGGGATTATTTTGGAAATTCTCTCACCTTTCTCCAAAAAGACTATCAATAGCTTCTTGTCAAAACCACAGAAGAAGATTCACTGTGTCATACTCATTTGATTTCCAGTAATAGATTAAGTTGTTTATTTTGAGTCAGTTCATAAATACAAGAACCAAAAGTCTTTCCTGATACCCCGACAAGTCCATATGAACCAACCACATAGGTTCCTCTGATCAGCTTTCTGCAGTTCCTCAATCTCAACATTCAAGCCTTCCCTGAATTCAGAGGTGCCAGATTAATTGAGGAACCCATGATGTGGAAGCCCAGAGCACACAAGGTCTTGAATATAGCATCCATCTCAGACACAAAAATAGTGCACCTAAGACCCCCTTACCACAAGGATAAAAGGCTTATTGGGGCTGTGGGGAATGGAATGAACAAGGGACTCTTTGGAGAATTTAAGGGGTGGAAAAAGAAACTTGATGAGACAAAAAGATAAACTGAGAGTTGGGAGAACGTTGGTTTAGAGCAGGGGTCGGCAACCTGCTAACCGCGGCTTCCCACCATCCCCATGGGCCTGGGATGGCGAACCACGGCTAGTGGGAGCCGCGATTGGCCGAACCTGCCGACGCGGCAGGTAAACAAACTGGCCTGCGCCACCAGGGTGCTTACCCTGGTGAGCTGCATGTCAGAGGTTGCCGAATCCTGGTTTAGGGAAAGGAGGAGGAAGGATGAGACATGATAAACTTTGAATAAACATCTGAATCTTTTATAGCTTACATGAATCCAAAAAGCCAAACCTTTTGAGGTTTGTCTATTGTGTCTCTATGCTCCTAAATCTTATCCTATGATTTGTGAAAGCACTTCCGATTTAACTGTTGATGTTAAAAAGACAAACACAAATCAATATCTTGCTCTTTAGCTCATGGTAATTTATTTAGATAAGTGCTGGGACCCCACCTGTCCCCTATTAATGTATAGTATAGCTTGTTGGCTGGAGATACAAACAATTTCTCTCCATTTGATTTTTTTATATCCCTTTGCTGCTTCAGGGCATTTGGTTGTATTGAGAATGGCAAATTAACAGTTATATCAAAGATGACATCACAATAATACATTTGCCATATGTGATGTAGTATAAGCATTGACAACATATCTCCAGAAGAATGTGCTACTCCTGGTGAAATTCTACACCAAAAAAATAAAAAATTCTGCACACAATATTTTAAAATTCTGCAAAATTCTGCATATGTTATTTGTCAAAATAACAGAATGTAATCACACCAGTTTCAATTATTTTTGGCCATTTATTTAAAAATACCTGTCAGCAAGTATGTCTGTAACAATACAGACAACCAGATAAGAGTGTGAACTTGGAGGGTTGTTGGGTATGGGTGGGAAATATATGGAACAGGTTTTTTTGGGGGGCGGGGGAGGGGAAAGGATTTTAGGGAGCTTTCCCCATGCAGACCCCGGCTGACCCCTAGCCTCTTCCATTCAGTCAGGCACATCTGCTCATGTCCCCATGTGTTTATGTGCCCTCACCCAGACACTCCCCTGTCCTTATGTCTCCCTGTCTCCCCTCCCTCTATCCTCACTTCTTTGTGCTTCCACCCAGCCACCCTCTGTCCCCATGTGTCTCTGCACCTCCCTCCCCTCGTGGCCCTGTGCCTTCAGCCATTCAACCCCTGCCCCAGTCTGTCCACTAGCCCTTATGAGTCCCTGTCTGACTCCCCTCCCCAGCACCCCACACTGTCTGTGTCCCCATAGCCCATCTCTTGACCTGGCCTGACAAGCTCTGTGAAGTAGGCAGCTCTCTCTCTTCCCTTGCTGGCCATAAGCTGTAGCTTTGGTCTATCTCCACAGCACCCTCTTCATGGGCAAAAAGCGAATGGCAGCAACATTTTGGTAGAAGCTTTTTTCTGCACAAAAAATTAGAAATCTGTGAGGCTCAATAATTATGCATGATGCAGTAGTGCAGAATTCCCCCAGGAGTAACTTGCAGATCATCTACATGATACTATCATCCTGTTCTATCCCTAGCTTGGTAACCAAAGTCTTTGCCTCTGCTAAACAGAAGAATGTTTGCAGTCAGTCAAGTCCTTATAAATGTGTTAAGTGAACATTTTAAAGTTAACTCCTTTCAGTTGTTATTTGGGCAAAGTACTTTGAATATTTTAGCTAGTTATGTGTTACAAAAAGGGACTTTATAATGAATAGCAAGAGAGATGGAGCAAGATGCAATAACTTATAAGGAAAATTGTCTAGTGGATTTAGAAAAGGCCTGGAAATTACATGAGCCAGGTTATATTTCTAACTCTTCCACTGGCTATATGTCCTTATGACAGACAGCTAACCCCTCTGTGTCTCAGTTTCTTCTCTGCAAACTTAGCTGTTTACAGGTGGAAGCTGTCCTCTCTAACCTTCTTTTATCTGATGATATACCTGGCTAGCAACCATCACTAATGGATTGTCATAAAGGCTGGTTGAAAATTTTGCATCAAAAATTAGACAGTTTTTTTTTTTTTTTTTTTTTTTTTACTAAATGAGGAGTTTATTTTACTAAATTAGGGGTTTATTACTGTGAAGGTGTCTAATTTTCTTCAAAAAATGTTAATTTTTCATAAAGCACATTTGTTCTGAAAACCAAAAAGTTTCCAGATGTTTGGCAATCAGATTATTTTTCTGCTAAAAGTTGACAAAACTATAAATTTTCATTTTCATCATTTTTTTGCATAAAAAATCCATTTTTTCCAACTAGCTCTAGTTGTACTGCAGTTGCCAGAGATTGAAAGGAGTCCTACTGCTGATGCCCTGATTCCTTCACGGGGGAGTTTGTAACTTTTGATATCTGGCTTTTCCCACCATGAACCTTGGTCTTCCTCCTCGATCATATCTGGCTTGGAGAGAAGGAACTTCTTGTACCTAGTACCATGGAAGCGGTGTCCTCATGTAGTTCTGTCTATGGGGATGTATCAAGGATCTCCCAGCTAGATGTCTCCACCAAATGCTTAATCAACAGAATGTCCTATTCTCAGTTGATTGTGTTATGTATAATACATAAAGATTTACACACACAAAACTGTGCAGCCTTAATAATATTCTATTAACAAAGTCAAGCACTCACAATTTAGGGAATACCAGAATGAAAGTTGATTGTGCAACTTTAATCTGCTTGCCTTGTGCATACGCACTAGGATACAATCTTTAATTGCATGGTCATTTATTTTTTCCACAGGAATCCTGCCTCATTCAGCTCACGTGATGGAGCTGCTCTGGAAACAAATCAATCAGCGTTGTGAAGGAGACTGTAGACTGCAGGACACTGGCTCATTCACAGAGAAAGTTGGATAGCGTGCAGTGGTTGAGGCATGAGATAGCAGGAAAAGAAAGGATAGTTTCAGGGTTAAGTCAGTTGAACCTGGAGAATAGGATTCTATCCCAGCATCTGCCAAAAAGTTCCTATGTGTTGCTAGTCGAGTCACTTAAACCAAAGTTTACATATTGATTGGGAGTCCAACTTGAGACCCTAGAATCTGATTTGCAGAAATGCTGAGAACTCAGTGCACTATGGGGACAACCTTAATGCTAGCATTTCTTAAGTGCTTGACTTTGCAATCTTAATAATGGCCTTTCAATGTGGTTTGTGCGCGCATATACACACTTAACAGTAACAATTAAGAGACATTGAGATGTCAGAAGCCAGATAATGCTCAACTAGGTCAGAGTTAAGGTTGATATGTTGTGATGAAATATGCCAGTCTTTGTATTTGATAAGAAAAATATATTTGTTTACCATGTGTGAAGTGTCAGATTTCTGATGGGCTTAATTTTTCTTTTCTTTGTTTATAAATGCAAAGGCATTGTATATGATTTGATAGGCAAGTACATTGTTGTCACTTAGCAACCTTAAGTGGTTTTGACATAAAGATTTTGGAATAAAAATAAATATCTAAAAATGTATCTTAAAATTTAAGAAGTCACCAGAATAAGGAATACTAGCTACCAATAAAAGTGCCTGATTCAGTAGTCTTGGAACAATGAATAATTTCTCATGCATTTTTAAAGACTATTATATGTAAATTGCAGTGCCGACAAAACAAAAATGTCTCTACGTTCAAAAAGGCTTAGACTAGGGGAGGGGAGATTGCTTTGATGACTAAAGCAGCATAGAGCCATATATAACCACAAAATGAGATACTTAGATATTGGTTCTTAGGAGTTTATTGCAATGACTTCAGAGTGAATAATGAGTCTATTTATGTCATATTTCCCAGAGTCTTTGTTTGGCAGAGAAGTCTGTTTGCTGAGGGAACTTTTGAGCTGGCACACCATATTTAGATAAACTTATTAAAAAAACAGGATAAAATATTTTTATTTCTTACATACAAAGAAGAATATATCAATCTCCCCAAAGAGTCCCATATTCCCAAAAGAACTGATGCAAGAAGCAAAAAAGAGACATTATAACGATTATTTTTAGCAAAAGTTTAGTTGTCTGCACTTTAAGAAAGTTAGATTTTGTAAACAGTAGTATCTTGGCAAGACATAGCATCAGCCAAACAGCAAAGCCAAACAGCTATTTTAGAATGCCAAGGGAGGAATAAAAATGTTATAGTTTGAAAGTTGTTAAGAGCCTTACTTTAATCTCTATGCAGTGTTTTCTGAAAAGCCAGAGCATCATGAAAAGGTGCAGTTCATTCTTAAAGATGGCTCTGTTAGCCAAAGAATTTCCCAAAGAGTTAGGAGAACAGTCTTAAAAGGGGGTGATTGCAATAGGTCTGCTCTCAGCATTTCGTCCATAGACATAAGAACATAAGAAAGGCCATACTGGGTCAGACCAACGGTACATCTTGCCCAGTATCCTGTCTTTGACAGTGGCCAGTGCCAGATACTTCAGACGAAATGAACAGAACAGCGCACTTTTGAGTGATCTACCCTGTCATTCAGTCTCATCTTCTGTCAGTCATTTAGTAGACCAAATAGCTGAAAGTAATGTTATAATGAGTATAAGTGATGAAATGAGTATCTCAATGAGGAAGGAGGTGGGTTTTTTTGTTTGTTTGTTTGTTTGTTTTTAAATCCTTGTGCTTGAGAAGCATTGTGCATGTTTGATCTTACAGTACAATGTCAAAGTACCATGGGACAAATTCACCTAGCATTCTTGACTTTATGAATGTTTAGACTGACATTTTGTTTTATAAATGCATTGTAGGCCAGATCCTATAGTCTTTATGCAAGTACCACTCCCACTGTAAGCCATGGGAAATATGTGCTCAGGGATTAAAGGATCTGAAGAATGTGTGTCATTAATAATGCACACATTAAGGCGTATGAGGACTGATTGAAGTCTCCTATTGATTTTTATGGGTTTGGAGCAAGCCTATGGATACTCAAAAGACCCCCAAAGATCGTTAACTACTACAATACCCAACTTACCTTTATTTATGAAAGACACATAGCCAGGAAACTTCCCTCATGTCTTTCGTACAAAAGGGAGTTATGCCTCCAAATTCAGTAGAAATTTACAACCAGGGACTGTTCTGAAGTTTGACCGGGCAGCATTCAGCACCTTTGCTCCTGGGAAAGAAATATATGCAGAAAACAAAGAAACATCTATGTGAGACTCTCTTTATCTGTGAGACTCACTTTTTTTTTCCTTACTACCAATGTGGCCTCAGTCTCTGTATATTTTAACAGAGGCAAGTAACATATTCAGCAAATGGATGAGATATCGTACTCATATAACTGTTCATGTCTGACAAATATTTGCATCTTCTTTTTCAAGTTAATCAGGAAAAAATCCAAGCGTGTTTGTTTTTGTTTTGATTTATGTAAAGGGAAGGAAAATTAGTGCATAGCATTGTTACATTAATGTCCATTTGCTTATTATTATTATTTTATTTGTTTTCCATTCTTTTCTTTATTCTTTATTCACTTACAGCTAAATGATTTCTTTGAAAAGCAGCTGCAACAACACATTCCTTTAAGGCCAAATACTGAACTCAGATGTGCATGTGTATCTCTCATTGAATATACACAATTTTTATTGACATGCACAGCCAGAGGCAGAGTTTGGCCCTTAGTTGTCAATTACTTCACCACCAAAAATCACAAGAAACAAATGGGACCAGATGTATCCCTGGTGTAATTGCAGTTTCTTCAACTGACATCAGTGCAATTAAACCAGGAATGAACTTGAGCCATGATTTCAACTCTAAGAAGTATCTTTAGCAATTATTACTTCTGCTAATTCAGAAACATTTTCCGCATTCTGCTGATTCTCCAAAGGCATACCCTTTCCCTGCACTCTCCCATGTCTGGCTGGGCTTATTTTTTGTTATATGAAAATAATTCACATATGGCTCAGTTGTGGCTTTATCTATTTTTTTTTTAAACCTGACACCCTTTGTCTTTTCTATTTGGAATGTAAGCTTTTCAAAGCAGGAACTGTCTTTCACTATGTATATGTATTGCATCTCACACAATGCATCCCTGATCTTAGTTGGTCTTTTAGATGGTACTATAACACAAATGATATCTATCTTAGGACTCTTTGTAGAGCTCATCTCCATAGAATCTAACCATTGCCTTTATGTGATTTGCTGGGGCAGACCATTAACTGTGACAAAGGAGCATTTAGAGCTACTGGGCCAGAGGAAGCGCAAAAGTAGATAAAAACCATCTATATATCTCCCCCACCACCGCCCCTGCCACTGCTAGATCTACTTTGAGCTGGCCTACTATCTGGCATAAAACTTCTATGGCTTCCAAAGCCAGAAGTATCAGTCAAAAACTCAGGAAACAAATACCTTCTAAAAATGATTTTTGGTATTCTTATATCTCCCCCTTTCTCCTCCAAAGTCCAATTTCACGTCATGCCGCCTTTGTGTTTCATTGGCCAGTCTACATAGTTGCTAGACTACCTAAGAAAACCTGCAATACCTCTTTACCCAGACTCATACAGTTTAAGTTGTTGAGTTTCTACCTGCTTCCTTTCCTTATCATCTATACAGCACTAATAAAAATGACTCAGGCTGAGGCTGCTTCAAATGTTAATATACTTCGTATTATATCTTAAACCTTTTAAAGCCAATTTAAGCTTTTTTTAGCATGGCTTAAATAACAGCTCATCTTTTAAAAGTCTGGCATCCCCTTCCTCTGGACTCTTTCAAGTGCTATTTCTTTACAATAATATAATGACCAGGAGTTTAAAATTCTGAATGAGGCTCGCTAGAGAAAAGTAGAATCTCATTATAGTTCCTTTAGAGTTATACTCTGTTATTATAGCCATATATCCAAACATTCTGTTGACTTTTTCAGTGCTTCTCAGAACTGTCTAGACAGCTTTAGAGAGAAATCCATTTTTACCTCAAGGTCCTTTACTGAGTTTTCATGCTTCATTCTTTTAATTCATTTTATATTTGTAGAAAAGTTTTATTTTTGCTAGAGTTGTTTTTAATCCATTTGCAAATATTACATTTATGGTAGCAAGCAAACAGTATAGCTAAGATTCCTTTCATTATAAATCCCCCCACTCTTGGTTTCCAAAGATTACTTTCTGAAAAATTCACCTTTTGGGTAGAAAGTTTGTATGCGTGGTCCCAACAGAAATATGGTGTTTTAAAAGTTTTAAGACATTCAGATTTTTTTTCTAGTGGAAGAGATACCTTGTTTGCATTAGAAGGAAATCTAAGAGCTTTTTCATACTTGGATAAATCAAAGATGGTTGAGCTTTTAGACTTCAGACTTCATAGCTCTCATAATTCTCACTACGGAGAAGGAAAAAAATCTAGGTCCAGAGTTTTAAAGAAAGTCAGGCTTCTGTGTCTATTTCTAATTATGTAAAAAGTGGCTTGATTTTGTAGACTGCAGAGCACCCACCAACTTCTATGAAAATAAGGCCACTTATAGAGGTGTCTAAATCTGGACATGGGAGCAGTCAATTCAGGTATTTCTTAGCATCAGGGCAGTCTCTGCTCCTCATCCTGGCAGGGATCCCATTCAAGTCCCTACTCATTGTACCCAGGGCCAGATCTAGCCATTTCGCCACCCCAAGCACTGCGGTCCTGCGGCTCCAGTGGACCTCCCGCAGGCGTCCCTGCGGAGGGTCCGCTGGTCCCGCGGCTCTGGTGGACCTCCTGCAGGCGTGCCTGTGGAAGCTCCATCAGAGCCGCGGGACCAGTGGACCCTCCACAGGGACACTTGCGGGAGGTCCACCAGAGCTGCCAGCCGCCCTCCCAGTTACCGGCAGAGCACCCCCCGCGGCATGCTACCCCAAGCACGCACTTGGCGCGCTGGGGCCTGGAGCCGGCCCTGATTGCACCTATTTCCTAGCAGGGACCCCAGGTCTCTCTTAGGCTGCGAGACTTTCTTCTCTCCATGAGCTGGGGACACTCAGAGCTGAATTCTCAGCAGACTCCCCTGCACTCTACCATACAGGAACAACCTCCTTGTGTGCCAGGTCACAACACCACTCACTGAAATTTGGTCCAGCTGCCCCTCTGTATGTAGAGAGGGGTGGCTGGGTCAAATTTCAGAGACATTGTAATCCCACACTAGGTTGCACACCACACACTGAAATTTGACCTATCCACCTCTCCATCCATACAAAAAGGATCAAATTTTAGTGGTGTCATGAGCCTGTGCAGTAGGTTGCACATACATCACTCACTGAAAATTGGGCCACTACCCTTCTGTCTGTATGGAGGGGCAACTACAGGGTGAGTGCAAAGATGTTTCACACCCTAGGTGAAACTTCCACCTTGCGCCCCCCCCCCCAAGCACTGTGGCAGCCCTCTGCCCTAAGGTGATCCCACGGGGCAGCTCCTCCCCACACCCTGAGGCGCCTCCCCAGTGGCAGCTCCCCGCAGCCCGAGGAGCCGTGCGGCAGCTCCCCACCCCAGCTCACCTGTTTCGCCTCCTCCCCAAGCACACTGTCGCTGCTCCACTTCTCCCGCCTCCCAAATCAGCTGTTTGGCACCGCAAGCCTGGGAGGGAGAGAAGCAGAGCAGGGTGGTGTGCTCAGAAGAGGAGGCGGAGCAGAGGTGAGCTGGGGCGGGGAGTGGTTTCCCTGCATGCTGCACCCCCTCCCACTTGCTGCAGGTGGCCCTCCCAGCGCCCCCCTTCCTCAGGTCCCTCCGCCTAAATACTGACGACAACTGGGGTGGCCAAAGATCCAGCCGCCGTGGTCGCCACCGATGGACCCGAAATGCTGCCCCCCAAATGCTAGCGCCCTAGACGACCACCTAGGTTGCCTAATGGGTTGCACCAGCCCTGGGCAGCTGGGTCAAATTTCAGTAGTGTTGTACCACACAGCTGGAGCAAGACTCCAGAAACAGCTGTACTGCTTTGGTACAAGATTCCTGTGGGTTTGTAACTCCCCCCATCCCCTCCGCTGGTTCCATGGCCTACGAGACTTTGACCCCTTATTAAAGTCAGTGCATAGGAATCTAACTTTAGGCTTCCTTTTTTCAAAATCTTATCCTTGACTTATGAGGTCATAATTGTTTTAAATTGTATAGTAAGGCATAAGGGTGAGATTTTCAAAGTGCTCAGCATTGGTCTAACTCGGCTCCCACAGAAGCCAGTAGCAGCACTCCTGTTAAGTTCAATAACAGCAGAATTAGGCCAACCCTGAGTGCTTTTGAAAAGCCTGCCTTTCACAGATGGAATACCTGGCTTTAAGCACTTACATAAAAGTAAGCTCATTCAGATGCCCCAAGAACTCATCTCTCCCACTTGTGTTGACAGGATTTGTGAGGATTCAGCAACACTGAAAATCAGGCTGCTGTTATGCAGAGGCCTAAATATAGCTTTAGGTGATTGACTCTACAATATTGCCAGTTCTAAATATTTAAAAAACAGGAGTTCATCTCCAACAAGATTGTGAGATTGACTTAAAATTCATGAGCTCTAAAATACAACTTTGGCTTCTTTTCCTTTGCCTTCTGGTTTTTGAACCTTTAGGTCACACTCAGGAAACATTGTCAAGCTTTTCTCTGCAAACATGGGGTCTAGAAACTTACTATCTTAAAACGGAAGCCTAGATTCTCAAGTAATCACTTGTTTCCAGAGCCTGGAGCTGTAACAAAGTATCAGATAGTCACGAGACTCAGAATAAAATCATGAGAGCTGACATTTAAGATGAAAAGATTTGGCCTAAATATTTTTATTAAGTTTTAAGTTGCACTACTGGTTCCAGCATTGTAAGAACTGTGAAATAAGTTGCAGAACTGAGTAGAGTTGGAACTAGCTACACTATGTATGGAATTTAATTTCTATAGCATTGCTCAAATATGAGCTGTGTAACTTCATAGCACTGCAGTTAGATTCCTGCCATCTCTTGACTTCACTTTAACTAACCTGCAACAAAACATAGAAATTCAGAGCAAAAGGCTACATTGATGCGACATTCAAGTTGTACATTTAAACACATCTCTAGATTAACTGTCCCAAAGTCCAAAATCCTAGATCCAGCCAGAGGCTGCTCCAGCTATAGCGCAGCAGATTCTGCAAAGAGCAGCAGGGGTGGCTGGCTCAAACCAGAGTGAATGGTGCTGGGACCTTGCGTTTGGTCCACCTACTTCTACCATACTCATGAACCATCAGAAGGCTAGCTACTGCCCAATTGAAAATCTCTGTTCTACAGAGTTGGAGGCGGGTGTCACACTGAAGTTTTACCTATGGCAGCAGATTGTCTTCAGAGGCCTCTGGACTCAGCAAACAGCCTGAATATTGAAGTAAGTGAGGCTGAGCAAAGAGCTGCATCATACCAGCAGCTGCAGAGTTTTAATTGCTTTGGCATTGCTGTGTGATTCCCACCCACCCTAAGGAATGTGTGCTAGTGAATCCCTACTTAGGTCCTAGTTCTGAAATGAAATGCATGCTGGGGGTCCTCTGTGCTTCCATTGACTTCAACATTTCTCTGCACAGAAGTGGGAGCCCACTTCCACAGATCTCATTGCAGGATTCAAGGTCTTTGCCAGTGACGTGAACCACTTATATGCAGGTTCAGGCGTCATGCCTCTGTCCTATCCACAGCAACATACTGGAACTTCAACAATTGCTATGCATTCATGGACTTCTCTGATTTGCTCTATATTATGCACATATTGTACCTGAGACCAAGATGAAAAATTCAGAATGCAGATTTTTACCACTCTATCTTTTCTTCTGTTCAAGGTTCAAGGGTATTCAGGTACTCTCTTAAAACCAATGAGAACGATTCTGGATTTATTTCCACTGACTTCCTGAAAACACAAGGCCAGACTCTGCTGTCACTTTCCATAGTGTAAATCCAGAGTAACTCCCGTGACATCAGTGAGGTTACATTGGGGTAACAGAACAGAACAACATGCTTAAAACCAAACAGTAGAAGAAGCCTAATTATACATCTTCTTTTCTCTCTCTTATGCAGACAGTAAGGACCAAGCCTCACTCTGTTCTTGCAATATGTTTGGAAAGTAACATCTGATCCCAGAGTAATGTTCCTTCCCTCCTTGAACCCCACAGAGAAGTTCCATAGAGGTTGGACGATCCACATCTAGAGAAGAATTTTTGGGGGACAGAGATGGGATATGTGCTGAGAAAATTTGCTGAAAATGAGTTTTGTGGAGTTCCCTGCTATTATGGACCCTCAGAAGTGCAACTAGCTTCCCTTTGGTCTCCTTACTTGACCAATGGTGCGCTGTAAGGAACCTCTGTGATTTCATCTGTTACATGGTATGTCACTGTTACTCTGCTAATGTATGGTTATTTTTTCCTCTGTGTTGCTGGAAGAGATGTCGTCCCACAAGGGGCTCCTGTGATATGGTACAGCATTCACATTGCTAGCTAACAATAAAAGTAACTCTTCCAAACAATATTGCTGCTAACACCGCCACTATCCTTGCAGCTGCTCGTTGTTCCTTTGATTGTATTTCTGCTTGTAGTAAGAAACCCAGTTTTTGCTGGCTCAAAGTTATGATTAAGGCTCATAGTATCTGCCAGTGTAGATTGGCACAGCTCCACTGGCCCCAAGGTGATAGTCCTGAGAAATGAGATGGTCAGAGTATCATGATCATTCAAGGAAAGGGAAGGGAAATATATTTTTCTGCCTTTTCTTTTCCCTTATTTGTGCCAAAAAGGACATTTCAGGTTAACACAATTGGGAATTTGACAAACGTTTTCTATAGATTGGACAAAAATCAGAATATTTTTCCAAAATTCAAAGGGTTCTCATTTAGTATATGGGAACACACATCTACCCCAATATACCGTGGTCCTCGGGAGACAAAAAATCTCACCGCGTTATAGGTGAGACCACGTTATATTAAATTTGCTCCCCCCCCGTTCCTTTTTCCCTGACCGCCCCTTCCAGAGACCCCTGTCCCTAATCACCCCCAGGACCACACCCCCTACCCAACACCCCCCTCCTCTGACTGCTCCGATCCCTATCCACCCCCCCCACACACTTGCCCCCTGACCGGCACTCATCGGCAGTGGCGGGAAGCAGAGCAGCCTGGCCCCAGTCCACTCCACTCTGCCAGCTCCCAGTAGCAGCGCTCCGCTTCCCACCGTCGATGAATGTGGAGAGGTTGAGGAAAGGATGCCCTCTGTACTCACCAGTGATGGGGCTGGGCTCCTCCACTTCCACCGCTGCTAGTGAGTGCAGGGGGATCCCTTCCCCCAAGCCCTCTCCCCAGAGCTAGATGGTTGGGGCTGGGGAGAGGGAAGCAGAGCGGACTGCTCCCGGACCCCTGTTAATCTCCAGGGCCACTCTGGGACTGCGGGGCCCCCAAAAGTGCCCTCCCTCAGCTCCTGCCCCCCAGGCCCTGGGGAAGGGAGCCTCTGCCTGTCCCCGAGACCCTCTGCCCCTTATCGAACCCCTCTACCCTGGCCTGGCACGGCACCTGTAACACGCTGCTCTGAGCAGCGTGTCAGAGCGTTACTACATTGTATGAGAACCCGTGTTATATCTGGTCACATTATATTGGGGTAGAGGTATATATTTAAATTTAAAAAGTGTAATTTCAAACACATGTGTAGTGAAATGTAATAACTGCATTTCTCCAATGCTGTTGCAAAATATTCACACTTATAATAATGCAGGATCAAAGGCTGGAATCTGAGTTCCTTGGTCACACTGACTAGCACCTTATCCTCTGATTTCACTGAGACTACCTGTGAAGAAAGATACTTCTCTGCATGACTAAGGGGATTGGTTTCTGACACCATATGTTATCAAGCACAAAGACAGATCAGAGACACAAATCATAGCTCCAGATTTGTATTATGTCAGTGTTCAGGATGCGCTAATCTGGGGGGTTAGTTCAGTGTCATCTCTACCATGCATTTATTGAGTGCAACAGAATGATCATGTATGTAGTAACTTGGAAATACTGCTTGCTATTGCATCATAATTTAATAGCTAATTTTATTACTAGCATTGTCAAAATGGCTATCATTTTGATGTATTTAGGTGCTAATGCGAGAAAAAGACGAAGTGGCTACAATGATAGGATCTCATTTCCAGAGTTTATTCTCCCTCCATACCATTTTCTGTTCGTTTTCTGGTAGTTCACAAAAAAAAAGATGAACATCTCTTTAACAATACTATTACCAGCCAATTTCTTCCCAAGCCTCCTGATACCCATGATAAGCTGAATTTTAAATTTGAGTTCCTGTAATCTAGCTTGATTGCTAGTTATTTTTTTTTCTTTACTAATCCTGAAGCCATTAAACACAGTGGATAGATAACCATTAATGGAGTGTGTAGTTCTATGCTCTCCTATGTAAAACAGCTTTAAGAAGTATGATTTGAATTTTGTTGGTAAAGATATCCTGAGGGCTAAAACAAACAGACAAGATCAGCATAGTGTCCTCATCTATTTACATAACTGTTGGCACTTTTCATTTTTCAACTTTATCTGTTCATATATAAAATCATTTTTTTTCTACCTCCAAGGCAACATCAAATGATGAAGAAATAAAATGTTCCTGGAAAATGGGACTATTAAATTCCTTGCTTGATGGGAGCTCTAACAGAAAGAATTCATTTACACGAAGATTTTATTGAAGTTTCATTGACTTGAAATAAAGAATTAGAGACAACAGAAATCAGTTAAATATGTATTAAAGAGCTTCCATTGTTTTATTCAGGAGAAATGAAAATTCTTGACATTTCTGCTGAAAAAACTACAGAATGATACAGGAAGAGCCTTTAAATTAGCTTGCTCATTCATACTGACCTGCTGAACACCACAGGTGTGGGAACTATTTTGAGCCCTTTTTTTGAATGTAATAAAACCATCTGGTAGATAACTCTCAGATTATTACTTTTTTCCACATCAGCTCTGGGGAAGTCTTTAAAGACTTAGGATGTGTTTGGTGGTTGTTTTCCAAACAAAATTTATATAGTTTTCTACCCCAGCTTTCCCAGGGTCATATTGTGTATTCTAGCTTAATCTGAGGACGAGGCAGGTAAACACATCGGCTTGACCCGCCAGGGGCTTTCCCTACACAAGCGGCGATCACTGTTTTAGAAACCCTGCACTACGGGTTTATATGGCAGAGGCAGCCTGAGCATTTCGCCTAGCAGGAACCTGATAGAAACGTGTTGTAGACTTTGTGTTCCTCTTCCAGGCTGATTGGTTCCTTGGGTGTTACTATGAGAACTGCTTTTGAAGGCTGACTAGAATCAATGAGAGCTAAGCAATTTTTTTTTGACAAATAGTTTATTTGCTGAAAAATATATGTTTGGTCAACACAAAACTATGTGCAAATTTGACATGAATTTTCCTAATAGTTTCAGTAACAATAAAAATAAGCATAAATAGAAATCTGCCTAGATTCACAAAACAGTCAGAGCCGCAGGTAATGATGGTGCCTGTCTCCCTTGTCCACCCTTCCCTTGGGCTTATAACTTTTAGCCCAGTGATTAAAGCATTCACCTGGGATGTGGCAAACCCAGTTCAAATTCCCACTGTGAAGCAGGGATATGAACAGGACCAGTGCAACCATTTAGGTGATCTAGGCCGGTCGCCTATGCCACTAGGATTTGGGGGGTGTCATTTTCTTTGGCAGCGACCGCAGCAGCCGGATCTTCGGCCACCCCGGTCACTGCTGGCATTTAGATGGAGGAAGCTAGGGCAGAGGAGCGTGGGGACGGCCACCTGCAGCAAGTAAGAAGTGGGAGCACGCAGGGGAACTCCCCGTCCCTGTTCACCCCTGACCCGCCTCCTCCCAAGCACACCGTGGCTGCTTCACTTCTCCCGCCTCCCAGGCTTGCAGCACCAATCAGCTTGAGGGTGGAGATGGAGCAGGGGTGAGCTGGTGCGGGGAGATGCCTCAGGGTGGAGAGTGGGAGGTGAGGAGCTGCTGCAAGGGGGGTGCCTCAGGGCAGAGGGAGGGAGCTGCCATGGGGGGGAGCGCCTCAGGGTGGAGGGGGGAGCACCTCAGGGTTGTGGCGCAAGGGGTGAGCAAGGTGGAAGTTTTGCCTAGGGCGCAAAACATCCTTGCACCAGCCCTGGATATGAACTCAGTATCCCCCATCCCAAGTGAGTGCCCCAACCAATGGGTGAAAAGCTATAAGAGGAGAACCACGACCTCTTCTTTCTCCAAGTCTTTTATGACTCTAGACCTTTAAAGATGCCCAGAAACAAAATGCATCTGATGAAGTGGGTATTCACCCAAGAAAGTTCATGCTCCAATACGTCTGTTAGTCTATAAGGTGCCACAGGACTCTGTTGCTTTTTACAGAAACAAAACGGTTCTGTTTGAACAACATTTTTATTTTTATCCTAAACTGACTTTTTTGATTTGATGCAGTTTAGAAGTTTGGTTCAACCTGAACTAAATCTTTTATTTGCAATTTTTCAAAACTCCCAGTAATCCCCAAATCAGTCATTTGCCTACCTTTGGTATCAATTTTATAGTGGGGCATGTTTTATTGTGTCACATTTTTTATTAAAAAAAGCTCACTATGTTTTCTCATGGAAAAATTACACTTTTCATAGCCTCAACCTGTTTTTTCATCACATTAGGTACTATATCCAGTGAAACCGTATTGGAATCACTGGAGTAATATGGAAGTCATAGAATCATAGAATATCAGGGTTGGAACCTAAGGAGGTCATCTAATCCAATCCCCTACTCAAAGCAGGACCAATACCAACTAAATCATCCCAGCCAAGGCTTTGAAACCAGTTCCAGCATCAAAAAGTCAACTTTTCCATTTCTTCCGGCTCAGTTGTAGAAGACCTACAGACCTTGGGACTCTAGTAAGTTTAAAGAGGAAGGAAAGGAAGACGTGACCACAATATCTCAGAAAAAAACCAAAATATGAGGGCAACTCTTTTCCTCCTCTTTCTTCTTCCATGACATCTTCAGAGAATGTAGCCAACTGCACATATACATATTTTCAAAGGGGCATAGAAAAAAGAAAATTTCAGCTCCACAAAGAGGGTTATATGGAAATAGGAGCTCTCAAGGCCTCTGCAGCCACAGAACTTTGGATTTATCCTACTATAGGCTCAAACAGGAACGGTACTAACATTTGTCTGTCTGCCAAATGTTAGTATCATCTAGAGGTTTTGCACAACATTATTTAAACATTTGCAAATGATTAAGAGCTCTCTCTTAACACAAATATATTAAGCTGGCAGTATGGAGTTTCCACCAATTTCAGTATGCCAGGCACAAAATTCACTCATGATATAAACAACCTCACTCCTTTATAATTATTTGTTTAACATCTTTATTTAGAGCAGGGTTTCTCAAAAAGGGGTAGGCACTTGAGTAGGGAAAGCCCCTGGCAGGCTGGGCCGGTGTGCCCACGGCGCTTCCAGCAGCTTCCATTGGCCTGGAGCAGCGATCCGCAGCCAGTGGGAGCCATGATCGGCCAGACCTGCGGACGGGGCAGGTAAACACATCGACCCAGCCCACCAGGGGCTTTCCTTACACAAATGGTGACCCCTGTTTGAGAAACCCTGATTTAGAGCCATAGAGGTATGCTGAAGTCAATAGGGTTACCCTAGGAATGAATCTTACCCTATATATATTTTCCTAGAGATTAAGGGTAAATTTCACTCCTGTGCAGAGAGCCAGCAAAAGGCCTACACACTTTGTAAGCTCCTCTTAAACTTTCAGGTAGAGTTATTCAGCAGGTGGATCTAAAAAGAGCTACCAAAAAAGCTTTTTAGTGCACTTGGAGGATCCCTACAAGTACATGCAAAAAAAACAGTCCTCCTGCATTATCATATCTTAAGCACCTTGTCTGATTAACTTTCAGTGGGCTTAGTTTAGCAGGGAGAACTATATTTCATACACTGCATGATGCAGAACCTTTTTTCTTAATTATATCTGATAGTTTATCCATCTTCCTATAAGAATCCTCAAGGGAGTAAAAACAAACAGATTCCGTAGCAACAAAATGTGAGCTGAGTAAATTGAATTCTGTGCTGTGTTATAATAGCAGCAAAATGTCTCAATTCCTGCAATAAAATCTCCAAATTGCAGTAATCAAGAACATCAGAAAAGACATGTAAGTCAAATGGTAACTTTATTCATGCGTAAAGCAGGCAAAGACACCAATAAAAGTGAACATTAAAATACATAAATATTCTTTAAAAACAACATAGAACTTGTGCTTCCATATGATGCAGTCCATGGTAATTAACAGCTTAAATGAAAGCCCAATTGTGCAGTTCTTACTTACGTAGAATAGTTCATTATTTCACAGGTATCCCACTGAGATCATTAAGACTAACTCACGCAGTAAGATATTAATCAATGTGAACAAGGGTAAGAAAGCCAGCCTCTAAAATTCTTAGGAGTTAATAACATTAATCGCAGATAGAATTTCATTGAAAACAATGGAGTCATACTAGAGATGAATTTGGCCTGCGTTTGCTATCTTATCGTACAATAAGGCACTAGTAAGAGCTATTGTGCCTGATCAGCTTCTTCCCCTGCATGATTTATGTATTTATTTATTTTTGGCAGTAAAGTATTCTGTTTCACTTAAATTGCTCCAGCTAGCAGACATAATTGTCTGCTTCTGTTAATACAGCCCATACCTCTGAAGCTAGCCAGGCATTTGCCACTTCACTTCCTTGACTATCCACATGTCCTTTAATTCCCACCTGCCCTCCACTATTTCTCTCATCAACTTGCCCTTCTTCTTTATTGCTGTTTTCACATCCTTTCACTTCTCTCAGCTTCATGTCTACTTCCGTGCTTCCCTTATTCCTGGAAGGGTCTGTTTTTGGCCACCACACAACACCTCTGTCCTTCAAACTCCTCATTAAACCCTACTTTTTTCAGGAAATTCCAGTTCATTTTGTTTCATCCTCAGTGAATTATTATCCAATATGATTTCCTTATTTTTGTTATATTATTTATTATTTATTAAACTTTTGGGCAGGGACAGTGCCTCTATTTATAAGTGCCATTTATGACTGAACTATGTAAAGAGTAGATAAAACTAGCTGGCCCCAATAATTTAAAGCAATCTCTGTATCCTTCCTACTTCTACTTCTACTTTCCAGTACAGTCTCTATTCAAAACCCAAAAAAAGACAAAAAGAAAATTGTTATTCACTTTAAAAATGAGTTCATGACTTCATTGTCTTGATCTGAATCTTATCCTACATTTCAGGAGCTCCACTGATACTAAGCTTGGAGCAGCTGGAATTTTCCAGTGATTCAATCTCACACGTATAATTTTTTATGCCTATGCTTCCTGATGAAATTAATAGTTCATCTCAGGTTGGCCATGAATAGGGAGCCAAAGGAGCACATGGACATGAGCACATGAAAATGGTTGGAATCTAAGAATCCAATTCTAATTTATAAAGGCTTTCTTAAAGGCTTTCTTAAATTTGAGCAGGAGACATTTTATTTAGAAAGTTTCTAATATTGTTACATTCAGCAGTTAGTTTATAATGTTAGAATAATGTGAATTAATTATATTCTAATTTAAAGATTTGTTCCATTTTTTTAGTTATTCTTTTATGTCTGAGATGTTCTTTATTTTGTGAAGCTAGCAAAGAACTTCCTCAAGCAATTCTGCCCCCCATCCCCATAACAAACATAATTAGCACACCATCTTTAGACTTTATTTGACCAGATGTTCTTCTTTTGGTATCTTTATTTCCTATTATTTTTTAAATTCTCTACTGGGCTATAGATAATACCATCTTCAGTCAACATACATGATATTTAAATATATATAAGCCATCAACTCTTCATTTTTAAGTACATAGAAAGCAATAAACAATGTTTTTGAATGCCTATAAACAGTATAGCATATTAACTCTTCTTTTTCAGATTCTGAGGGTCACATTTCCCTTCTTGTTATGGCAAGTGGAGAGTAACCACACCCAGCAGAATTTGCTATTGGAGTTTAGAAGCAGGGTAATCCTATCACCATGTCCAATGGATTCTTCTCTGAAATCCCACAGCAACACAGGTGAATGATCTCCACTGGCGTTTGGGAGCTGGTATAGGGTTAGCATAGGATAGATCTTGACTGAAATGTGCATCATTACTCCATTAAAATTCCTGTGGATATCTGACCAAGAACATGATAATGACAAATGTTCTTCTGCCTGTAGGAAAGAGAAGTCGTTGGGGCAATGTGGATTGTCAAGAGATGCATGGAGCCCATAGGAGTCATGTGGGGGGTAAGGCCAGAGTTCCCTAAATCCCCTGCCTCAACTATCATCTCTTAATGGCCACTTTTCTATGGAGACCATGTGGAGGAAACTCTGGAGTCAATCTAAAAATTTCTAGGGCCCTCTGTATCCTTTCCTCTAGAACTTTCCAGAGAAAGTTACAAAATGGCCCCTTATCCCCCACACCCTTATGAGCACATGAGTTATTTCTGAAATCTGTCTACTCTGGGTATCACTAGTGTAGACGAAGACCCTGCCATTCCTTTGGCAATGTAATTTTCTACTGAAAAAGCATACACACCATAAATATGCCACGTTGACAATAGACCAAAATCAATTCAAATAAGAGGTAGTTTTTACTTTAAAAAAAAATTACGTTTAGCCCCAGGGACTCCTTTGTTGGCTGGAATGGAGAAAAGATGGCAGTTGTGAGCAAGTCCCTACAGTTGCTGCTTTTGAAGATTTATTTTTGATTGAATATTTAAGAACTCCAAGAAGGTTTTGTAGTTTCCAAGAGTCAAGCTGTGGGCTTGTGAAGATCTCTGTTTAAGCTCAAAAGCTTGTCTCTTTCACCAACAGAAGTTGGTTCAATAAAAAAATGTTACTTGTCCCACCTTGTCTACCTAATATCCTGGAACCAAAACAACTCTAACAACACCGCAAACACCTTTAAAATGACAGCTGTGGAACTTTAGCTTGCACATTCTGTTCCTGTTATTTTTATAGCAGATCTTTTCCTTAGATGAAAAGTGCTGCCACTGGCTAGAACAGAAGTTCTATTGGAAGCCAATTTGACATGATTTTATACTCTGCTAACAAAAGTTGGTTAATGAACCAAAATAACCTGGGGAGATTGTCAAAAATTGGGATTAGGGCATTTGGAGAGAGCAATGGCTTTTTGCCTGACTTACTGGTTTGCAGTTTGTTCTTTTACATTATGTTTGGTCTGGTTATGACGTGGTCAGAGCTGGATTCACAGCGGAGTGGCTGAAAGAAAAATCAATAACACAAAAAGAACAAACACTCAAAACTCTCCACTAATGACATAGCTCTTCCTAGAGATGCAAACTGAGCCCTCTAGTCAGGTCACAAGAGCTTCCCTTTCTTGGCCAAGTTTAAGCTTTGAGATGGTGAAAAAATAAAATAAAACACACGCACATATTAAACCCACACAAGCATACAAAATAACCCCACAAAAAACACAAAAAACCCAACAGTCTAACAACCAAAAAATTCTAAGCTGTACTGCATTATAATAGACACTCTCCTGATAGTATGCTCTGTTTGACAGAGATCAAACCAGAAATTAAGTTTTCAGGTTAAACCATGTGTATTCATTTTTTAACTATTGAGGTGAAATCCTGGGAATTTTGCCATTGACTTCAGTGGGGCAGGGATTCCACTCTTGACCTTTTTCTTCTATACCACAAGTCTTTTGGTATGCAGGATAAACTCCTACTTCCCTACAACCAAAATAAGTATGTACAATATTCTTTTGTATTTATAAGCTCTCTCACCACCTCTAATTATTCATTCTTTGTACTGCAGGAACACTGAGACCTCAGACAGGAATCCCATTGTTCAGAGTATCATACAGACAAACTAATAGTTCCAGTCCTACAAAGTTTACAGTTTAAGTAAGACTGCATAATATGCCAAAGATTTTCTAGTGTGACTAGTGATTTGAGGTGCCTAAGTGGAGGCATCATAGTGGACTTTGCTCTGCAGAGCATAGATACCACATTTTCTGAAAGTTAGTCCCTTTTTTATTGTCTCAGTGTGGGTGCCCAAAAACTGAGGCACCCAAATATCTAGCAACTTCTGAAAGTTTTGACCCATGGATATATTTGTCAACGTATCATGTTCCCCATTGCTGGATACACTTGTGGCTCTTTGCATTTTCTTCTTGGGAACCCAGTGCCTGTTAAATTAAATAGCAACATAGATAACCTTTTGAAAGCATGGTAAAAGTGATAGCTTTGCCTCCTCTCAGGCTGTCAAGCCATTTCCCACAATCCTAAATGTATGAGTGTCATGGTGTAACTCCTCATCCAAAAGATGGGGTACCAGCATGAATTCCTCTAAGCTTAATTACCAGCTTAGAACCTGTAGCGCTGCCACCAACCAGGAATTCCAGTGCCTGGTACACTCTGTCCCGCGACAAAACCATTGCCCGGGGGACACCTCGCCACGTAAACCAGATCCCATGTCTTGGCCCTACACGGATCCGTTAGAGAACGGCACAATAGGAACGTAACAGCCCCAACTCCTCGCAATCTGCCCTTCACTCCCAGGCTTCCCCTCCTGGTTACCCCTGGAAGATCACTGTGATTCAACTCCTTGAATCTTTACAGAGAGGAAAATTCACGCTCCCCCCTCCTTCTCTCTTCCCCCTCCCAGACTCTCCCTGAGAGAGAAAGTAAATCCTGACACAGAGACAATTAGCCTTTCTTCCCCCTTCCTCCTTTCTCCCGCTAATTCCTGGTGACTCCAGACCCCGTCCCCTGGGATCTCACACCAGAATGAAAAAACAATCAGGTTCTTAAACAAGAAACTTTTAATTAAAGAGAGAAAAACAGTAACAATATCTTGTCAAATTTAGAGAACAGGTAGAGGGTCTTTCAGCATAGACACTGGGAATACCTCCCAACCTAAGTATACAAGTACAAATTAAAATCCTTCCAGCCCAATACACATTTGAACTCCTTCCAGCCAAATACACATTTGCAAATAAAGAAAACAAACATAAGCCTAACTCGCCTTATCTACCTAGTACTCACTATTCTGAACTGATAAGAGCCTGTATCAGAGAGATTGGAGAGAAACCTGTATGCACGCCTGGTCACTCTCAGAACCCAGAGAGAACAACCACCAAATTCTAACAGCACCCTCCCTCAAGATTTGAAAGTATCCTGTCCCCTGATTGGTCCTCCGGTCGGTGAGAGCCAGGCTTACTGAACTTGTTAACCCTTTACAGTCAAAAGAGATATAAAGTACTTCTGTTCTATTAACTCCTACTATCTGTTTATGACAATGAGGCTTCCCATTCTCTTCCTCGATCAATCTCATGTTTTTTACAAAATGCAGAAAACATTTAGATGTTCTGTTTGGGGTCTTTTATTTGACACATCCCTTTTTCTTTTAGGACTGGATTGTGTTTTGTAACCACTGCTATGCTAGGATGTATAGCGGTATATAGCTGGAGGCATTCTATCTTCTGAAGACTAGAATGTGGAATCACTGAGGTTTCTGCAAGTTCACATATGGAGTAACACCTGTGACAGACATGGAACTGATACATAATAATATAAACACTGAGATATAACCATTTGATGAACATGAACTGGTCAGTGAGGGGAAGTTTCTGTATATTGGGATTATAATACTTTTCCATGTGAGTGCATTGATCTAGTTCAATAGGGGGCCAAGGAAAGAACAAAGAAGAAAGCAGCATAATTGTCCCTGCTAAGGAACTGCCTAGGAAACATTGAGCGCAATTACAAGACAATGCTTCTGTGCTCTGGGCCAAAGTGACACAGCTGTTCTGCCAGGCTGTGAGGCTAAGGATTAAAATAAAAATGTAACCAGACCAACCACTAAAATATTAAAAAGCCTTCTGAGAAAGAGAATGGAAGTGAGTTGCAGGGGAGTCCAAGGTGTTCCCAGTGAGTTGTGGCAGGGAGACAAGCCGACATGGAGACAGACTCTGCAGAGAGAGTTATAAAGGAACTACCTTGCCAGGGTCCCCATGTGGCAGACAGCTAGATATATGGTAAGCAGGCATGCAGACAGTCATTTATTGATTTCAAGATGTGTTTTTCTCTGCAATGCTGTTGTTCTAAGTAAATGATACTTTGTTTAAAGGAGGCTGTCTGGTTACCACTTACCATTGCCATTGCCCCAGAGAGAACAGAGCTGCAAAGCCTGTCTGGTGAAGATGCTCTATGCTGACAAAGAGTCCAGGGCTCCCCACAGTGGCCCGGGCACCCTGAGTAAGTCTTACTACTGTCTATATCCACCTTCTGGCCTGGCCAAGGAAAGGTGCGTCTGGGGGAAAAGGAGGAGCCAGGGACCAGGCTTCATGGCAAGGGGGGCTAATGCCCACCTCAGCCCCCCACTCCCACCAGAAAGAGTCTGGGCACTACCCTTGAGCTTCAGGCAGGTGCAGAGTGATGCTGGAGGAAAACTGGGACAAATGCTGTGTCGGAGTCATTTAATCTGGGACTTGAACTCTGCATTTTGGGATTGTCCCACCCAATTCAGGATGGATGGGCACCCTGTGCAGGTGATGGCTAAAGGTCTGAGACCTGGACGAGGGTGCACTTGACAAGACCAGGAGAGGTTAGAGGTGTGATCTACCCATTAACTGTCACACCGACTCTTTGTGATTTTATCACAGATCTCATGATATTTGATGCATGACTCAAACTCCCAGTTCCTGCAGGCAAGTGATTACATGAAAACCTCAGCACTTCCCTCCCCCATTTTTTTAATTATCAAAATTCCCCAAATCAGAACTTTCTATCCATCACAACTGCAGAGAAAAAACTGGAAAATGTGACCCAAGTGTATCCTGAAGGTTCAAACGTCAGAAGACAAAGTAGAAAGAACCAAACTTTGTTTTTTAAAGTTGTGATTTTTAAAGGCAATCTCATGATTATTGACAGTTTAGGGTTGCAGTGCTGCCTTCCACAGGGCACAGCAAATCTGCCTTTTAACATCTACCTCGACGAGCCAACCGTTGACGAAGTGGACCAAGAGCCTAGTGTCTTGTGCCACTAGCATCTGTGTGGATCTTCCTTTTGCAGAGTCAGCGTGCAAGGCTCACACTAAACTGTAGTGTCAGGCTCTAAAAATACAGGAAAATATGACATAAGAAGAGTTTCACATTCTCTTTTTAAGGCTTTGGCCTTATTGTTAATATCATATTTCTAAGACTCTGGCTTCAGTTCACAGTGCCCACCCAACCCTGCTCCGGCCAATTTTCAGAGATATAGACCTTGTTTTCACTCAGTGTTTGGCTTATGGAGGCCATTACTACTACCGAACTTTTGACAGCTGCCTTTCACTCATTATAAATCAAGATAGAAATAAGAAATCATAGTCTCTCCCAAGAGCCTCCCTCCGTTGACTGCAGTCCATTCTCCTGGCTGCTCAGACAGGTTGTCTCAACTCTACCTTGGACTGGAAAAAGAATCTTTCCCTTCAAGTGACCTCTTTTTATTTAAATACCTGCCTTGCTGAACCCAGGTGAATGTTCCAATCAGTACGCTGACCTCCACTGTAAGGAATTAACTCCTTCACTGACTGCTCTTGTGAGTTATATACTCCCCATCATGTGAAGGGGGCGGGGGGCTTAGACTATCCTCTCTGTCACAGGAATTCAGGGAGGATGAAGTTTTGCCCTCACTGTTCTTTTTGTGCACTGACTCATGAGCTGCTAGAATATGGGTTCTGGGCTATCTGATTCACTTCAGAGGATGGTGCTCTTAATTATAGATAGTGTATGGCCTGCTGCTCAGTTCTTTCCCCTCACATTCCCTTTCACGCAGCCTGAGCTGAGGCATGCCTCACTCCTTACCCACTTCCATGCATCCTTTCGGAATATGAGGAGGACATGATGCTCTAATACTGATATTACTCTTCATTTCAGCAGCTCTTATGGTTCCCTCGGTGACATTAAGTTTACATTTTCAATCAGTTTTCTGGAGCAATGTTTCCAAATTTGTTTAGATGATTCTTTTGTGCAAGCCTAATGAGCACAATCAAGTTTGTAATGGAAAGTGAATTTATGGGGCAAACAGCAGTCAGCTTATGAGTTCTAAGGAGCTTGTTTGGCCTTTTTGCCAGAGTTCAGCAGCAGGATGAAAATTTAGCTGCAGCTTGTACCCAGGGGATGTGAAATTGTTTTCTTGCCATTGTATGCTTTAGCTTGTTTATTAAAACAACTCGTAGTGAACCTATCACTGTGCATCTGAATGAAACACCAGCTTAAGAAAGAAAGAAAGAAAGAAAGAAAGAAAGAAAGAAAGAAAGGAAAAGAATGGTGCACACATCCCTTCTACTGAAAAGCTGGAATAAAACTCTCTTGAAGTCAGCAGGCCCATTCTCCTTCACCTTGTATCGTGTATAGTAATTCATACCTGTGCAAAGTGAATATAAAATGCTACCAAGTGAGACTACTAGCATGACATCCACTTCACACACTTTGCTAAACTGAATACAGAACACCTGGTAAAATTACTCGTCTTCAAGTGACTTCAACTGCAATCAATCAGAAATATGCTGCACAAACATATTTGTCTGGAGAGCAGGGATCCAACCAGCAGCAGGAACTGCCAGTCCTGATGTAAGGCGGGGAGACAGAAACTACAGGACAACTTGCCCGTTTTAAAGAAAAAGTCAGAACACTTGCAGGAGGGCTTACATACAGGACTGTCCATTTAAAAATGGGACGTCTGGTCACCCTAATGAAGCGTCAGCTTCTTTTGTGCTACTCAAGGAGCACAAAGTGAATGGAGATGAAGATGTGTCCCTATCTGATTCAGCCATCCTTCGCACATTCTATAGTACTCACTCATCTGACACTGCTAATGAAGTCAATGTGGGTATTATAATCAGCAGACCTGAGCCCTGTATAATGTGCAAAGTACAAATTATCAAGAAAAAATGTAGAATAAAAGCTCACACATTTTGATGGTTATTTATTATGACAAATTTAAAGAAGGCCCTTAGAAATAAATGTTTGCTTGTTTGTTGTTACTACCATAACAAATCATAGTGTTATTAATTAAATTTAAAAGAATCATGTTTCTAAAGCCTAAATACTAGAAAAATTAAAATATTTCCTCGTTAAGAGTTCTGTTTTTATTCAATCTCTTCAAGAAAGATCTTAATGAAAGAGATAAAGATTGAGGAAAAGATAAGTAAGGTTAAAAACAAAAAAAAGGGACAAATTAATTCATGTTTGGTGTGATATAGGTTGTAACAATTTAGCATGCTGAAATGTTTCATGCATTCCTTCCGAACCGTAAATCCAGAAACAGTGCAGTAAAAAGCTGGCGTATAAGCCCAAGCTCAAAGTCAATTGTCCATTAGAATCAGTATGAAAAACTAGTGAAAAGTGCAAATTGTGAAGTTCTTTGTTGAATCACAATGGCTGAGAAAAAGGAGATAGGAAAAACATGGACAGAGCCCCAAGGAAAAGCAGAAGTGCCGTATTTCTGGGAGAATTTTAAAAGACTTGGTAAGTAGTAAATTCTACCTTCAGATGCATACATGAGGACAGGCCCAACAAAGAAAATAACAGAACACCACTAGCCATCACCTACAGCCCCCAACTAAAACCTCTCCAGCGCATCATCAAATATCTACAACCTATCCTGAAAGACGATCCCTCACTCTCACAGATCTTGGGAGACAGGCCAGTCCTCATTTATAGACAGCCTCTCAACCTGAAGCAAATACTCACCAGCAACTGCACACCATACAACATAAACATTAAACCAGGAACCTATCCTTGCAACAAAGCCCGATGCCAGCTCTGTCCACATATCTATTCAAGTGACACCATCATAGGACCTAATCACATCAGCCACGCCAAACAGGGCCCGTTCACCTGCACATTACCAATGTGAAATATATGCAATCATTGCAGCAATGTCCCTACTGCCATATACATTGGCCAAACCGTCAGTCTCTACACAAAAGAATAATGGACACAAACTGACATCAAGGAATCATAACATTCAAAAAACCAGTGGAGAACACTTCAACCTCTCTAACCGCTCAGTGACAGTCTTGAGTGGCAATTTCAACAAAAAAACTTTCAAAAACAGACTCCAAAGAGAGATTGCTGAACTGCGAATTAATAAGCAAATTAGGATACAATTAACTCAGGCTAAACAGAAGACCTGGGAATGGTTGATCATTACACTAATTGAACTGATTTCCCTATTGTTAAGTTCTCCACCACCTTCTATGGGGTCCATCTTAAATACACTTTCAAAAGGTTTTTTTTTTCTCCTGCTGATAGATACTCATCTCAGTTGATTAGACTCTTCCTGTTGGTATGCATACTTCCACCTTTTCATGTTCTCTGTATGTATAAATATCTCCTGTCTGTGTGTTCCATTCTATGCATCCGAAGAAGTGAGCTGTAGCTCATGAAAGCTCATGCTGAAATAAATTTGTTAGTCTCTATGGTGCCACAAGTATTCCTGTTCTTTTTACATGAGGATTCTGACTCCTCACTGCCTTTCAGCTTGTGCAGACATTTATAGCTGTACAAAGGAGAGTGAACCTCTAACAGGTCACACACTGTGAACTTTGAACAGGAATAAATGACTACATGAGGTGAAGGGCAGTGCAGAATCCAGTCCATGGTTTCAGATAAAATTAATGAGTATGATAAACATGATTATCCTTTCATTTACTTCTGGTGGTTCACGAGTAACTCAACTGAAAAAAAAAGTGGTTCAAAAGCAGTTTTGGGCCGATGGTTCTCCATGGTTTTCGATATTGTGTGAGGGCAGAATTTAGCTAAATATTTATATAGTACGGTCAGTCAGGGTGTCAAAAAGGAAGACTTGGGTCCAGACTTCAGTTGTAGTTGAAGGCCACACTCAAAAGCGGCATTCACATGATCCCAGACTGCCTGTGTTCTGATCAACTCCTCTGGCACATGCCAGTGCCAAAGGCTCAAAGGGGCTAGAATGAGGAGTATGTTAGAATACAGACATACTCCAGCTTTGCTCCCTTTACAAAACTGCTCCACTTACACAGGCAGTTGCATGTGAGAGCTGCTGCATTGACACCTGCCATGAGAAAATCCTCTTACCCAGGGTGATCCTCCAGTGGCCAACTATACTGGCTTTAAGGCTGATTCTGGCTGGCAGTGTTGTACAAAGTGGTCACAGTGCATGGTTGGATCTGGCCCTTAGTCCGCCCAGGATATGATCATTCCAAGCCAAGTGTGCTATTTGTCTTGGAGATTTTTCTCTGTTGATTTTAATTAAACCCCAGGATCATAAACTCATGGAGCTTTCATCATTTTATTTATTTTTGTTTTTGAAAAAGCAAACTAGCTCACCAGGTGAGTTTTCCCAAGCTCTCACAGCTCTTTGTCTTATTTTTTATTGCTTCCATAATTGCTCACAGGATGTATAATGTCTTTTGGCATAAATATATCAATTTTATGTTGGTATGACATCTTTAAAATGAAAAACAGTACCCGCCTGGAAAAAAAATATCCCTATTTCATTTTGCAAAGGGTGTTGGGCAAGAAAATCTCTAGTGTGTTTGTGGGAATACAAAACTAAACAGCAGACATCAGTGCACTGCAAAAGGGCCTTAATCAGATAAATGATATGAGACCTTCAGGGACTAGGAAGCCCCAGGTCATCACTATGAAACTGGTGACCTATCCAAGGGGAGGTCAGTGCAGAACTCCAGGGAACATCAGCAACCACAAAATAGTCACTGTCTAAAAATAACCCATTTGCTCCATGGGCAAGAGTAGCAGAGCTATCAAAGAGATGGGAGCTGGTTTCCAAGAGCTCCTTGTGCCCTGGCAGGAAAATCTCTTGTAAGCTGCGGATAGAAAACCATCAAAACCAAAAATTATCACAGCACTGTACATAGGGCTAAAGGATGAAGAGTCTTTTGGGGCACATGCTTTACCTATGCACTGAGTAGTTTCTGCAGGCACAGGTCATCCCAGGGTGCAAGGGAACAGAAACCTCCACTCAATCTGTGGGTGACAGTGCAGAAAGTTGCTGGGCAGGCAGGGAGTTCATTTAACAAAGCTGTGTTCCTTCCCATTTCCACAGATCCCTGTGATGAGTCTGTCTCTCAGTGTTCCAGTGGCTGAGCCACTGCAGACATTTTTACAGGGCTAAGGACTGTAACAATCCTGTTGAGACTCCAGTGGGGGAAACAAGAGCACGTCTAGTCTTACTATTTTATGGCTCCTACCCCAGGCATTGTACTCATGATCAGAGTCACAGTTCCCAGCACAGGAAAGGGCACCAGAGAGGGAATAGAGATTTTGTTTCTAGTGCACCTCCAATAAGCACAACTGGGGTCATAACGGAAAATGGCTTTTATCCATTCAGAGCAGAGAGCTGGGCTTCTCAACTGCAGAGGCCAACGTGGGCTGAGCTGGAGAGGTGCAGGTTCAATGTACTCTGTGTAGGAAGCCAGACTGCAGAGAAGGGATTGAGAAAGAGTATGCACCTAGGTTAAACACTAGCAGGGTAAAAAGTAACACTAGCAGCCCCACCTATTCTCCTTTAGCCATTTTGTGACTGGCCAAAACTATGTGTCAAATTAATGAGTCAACCAAAATGTCAATTTTGGGTCAAAATAAATTATTTCTCTAAAAAAAATATAATTGCAGCTCTAGTCACACCCCCTCAGCATCTCTGAGCTTTGCTCTGTGGTGCAGTAGTCTGTCAGGAGTGTAATTCATTTTTTAGTGACTGTTACTTGTCCCTTGCTGTGCTTGATTCAGGCTGACATTATACTGTTGCCAGCTAAAGGACTTAGTAGGTGATAGAAACACACAAAGATTTTCAAAGAAGGGTGTAAGCTCACTGGTACTGGAACTTATCATGAATTATGTATGTCTGTATTGTGCACAGATGCATCTTTACAGGTCACTCTATAATTTGGAGTTGGGTGAATAATTCTAAGAAAACCAGAACACAATGCGTTTGACTACAAAACTAAACCCATGGAAGAATATTCAATGTTCTAGCATTGTAAGGCTGCATTTCTTAATAGTCAGGCAAACTGCTTGAAATGTAACCCTATGGACTGTATCCTGCTCTTAATACTTTACATGGAGCTCACATTTACTTCAAAGACTTCACGTGCACAACCCTGTGCAGAATTTAGGCTTTGGTTTGTCTGCCTACTTGCCTGTCCTTCCTCATTGTCTTCCCTGACTATTCTGCTTCTACATAGAAAAAGAATGATCATATAGTTTCAGTTTGAATTTCTTTTTCCTTTAGAGGAAGCCAGGAAGAATAGAAGTATAGTCCCCATGAAAGAGTAGGGTGTGTGATTTCAGCTTTGCCGCATCTAATGGCAGCTGTCCCAGAAGTCAGACTCTTCAGAAACTTAAATGTGTAGTATAGAGAAACCAAAGGCATAATAGCTCTGTAGCTATATAAACCATCTTTCTGTGCTCCACAGTATAAAGCTGGCTGAGCTATTTAAACGTCTCTCAAATTCATCCTTTTAGGGTGAGACACTAGCTGCTTTGGCTTATCATATATTCCAAAATCCCTTTCCACACATGTCATATGAATATTCCAATAATCTTCAGGGCTATGGTACATTTTTGAAAGGGGGGCAAATTTACTATGCACAATTCCATGTAGTTTTGTAATAGAGAAGTTGGTATACTTTATTTTCTCATATGTAGATTTTTTTTTCTGGTAAGGTGCTGGTTTGACTGGCTGCTGTATAGTTTGCTGTGGTGAAGCTGATTCATAATTAGTAATAATAATTAATAACTAGCACTTATACAGCACTTTCCATCAGATGTGCCAAACCAATGGAAAAAAAAAACAGAAATTAGGCTTGTTTTTGGCTTAATTGGCTTGTGAGTTGCTTGTTTGCTTGTAACTTGTTGCTTGTTTGGCTTGTAGCTTGTTGCTTGTTGTAGCTTGTTGCTTCTTTTTTTTTGATTGGCTACTGGCAAGCAGGTGCAGGGGGGGTGGACAAGCAGGGGCAAGGAGGAGCAAGAGCAAGAGAGAGTCAAGGTGCACAATGGGCCCATGACAGACCCACCAGAGTCCCAGACTGCACACCCAGGGTATCTAATCACATAGAGTGTTGGGATTCTTAGGGATTGGCTTGTTTGGGGCTTGTTTTGAAATGGGATTAGCTTGATTTTTGGCTTATTGTGAAAGTTGGGGTGCTTATTTACAGCGTGAAAGTTGGCAACTGTGCTTTCCATCCATAGAGCTCATGACTGAATTATTACAGTGTGTTCTTTTATACCACATGGAGGGGTAATTCTGGGCCATATTCTGTCATTCTTATTTATTTGGTTGAAATCAGTGGGACAATTTGGACAGTAAAGGCCAAATTTACAAAGGTGTTTAGGTGCCTAATGGTACGGATAGATACCTAATAAGCTTTACAAAAGCACCTAAGCACGAAAGTTAATACCTAATATACTTAGGCCTGCTTGTGAATCCCACTAGGTGCTAATCTATGTTTTTAGTCCCCTAAACACCTTTGTAATCTGGCTCTAGGATTAGAGATGGTTGGGAATTTTCTAGTGAAATATTTTTGTCAGAAAATGGTTATTCAACAAAACCAAATCTTTGTTGGAAAGGTCTGGTTTTGAAGAATCTCCTGATCTGAAAAGTTTCAAAATTGTCAATATTTTCGAAATGAAAAGTTATGTTTTCTAGTTCAAAATGACTTTTAGTTTTTGAAACTTTTTTGTTAATTTATAGTTTTAAAAAAGGGAGGGGTTAAAAAATTTTCAAAGATCAAAATCAAAATGAAACACTGTGAAATATTGACATGAAACCTTTTGATTGACCTGACTTGGGTTTTCTTTGCTTTTTTTCTTTGGATTATTGATTCACAAAAATGTTAAAGATTTTTATTTTTTAATTTTGTCTTGATTTGGGATAGGGAAAATTTTCTAAATCTGAAAAACCCTTGTGAGACAAGTCAGACAGGAAATCCGTTTCCTGTCTACCTCTGCTTAATACACTATTCAACATGAGCAAGCATGTGAGGATCTGCCCCCATAGAGTTTGAATGTTTTTTTTTTATTTCATCATGCATTGTTAAAACAGGATAATGTTTATGTAAACTAGGAAAATAGTTTTATTATTATTTTAATTTGGGAAGCAGGAGAAATTTAGCCAATACTGACAAAGCTGGCTTCATGGAGTATCTATGCATCACAAGTATTTGCTCAGATAATATGTTTATTGAAGCTTGTGACTTTGAGAGAACAGGACAGACTGATTAATGCTTTGGCAAATAGAGTGAGGTAATGAATAAGTTTCAGAATATTTAGGTCCAGTAGTTGAGCATTCCCCCTTTAAAGGCTTAAAAAGGCAAATATGGTTTGACATCTAGTAACATTTTCAAATATCTCCATGTTTCCCTTAGAATTTTTGGAGCTAGCAGTATATGTATAAATAAGCCATCATGCTGATATCTTGAAGCTTACAGTAGCTATTTGAACCAAACATATTCTCTGCAGTGTGGGGGGTACCAGTCAATCTATTAGGCATAGACACATTGGATACTTGCAGTTACTAAAGCAGGATACGATACTTACTTCAATACCCATCTATTCCTACTAAAAATTAAAACAAAAAATAAACAAACAAAACCCCAAATCCTGACAGCCCCAAAGCTACTAAACAGAGGAATAAGGGCTCAGTATAATCCTGACTGTGTGCTTTTCACAGCCTGTTGTTGCAGCATCAATAAATATTATAGTCTTAAATTTAAGACTCAAAGCATTTATAGCACACTGCAAGCAAGATAAAATATTTAGTGCCACTTTGTTTTGGACTTCATCTTTCTAGAGTGTTTTGTGCCTCATGACCCGTAAGTTATTTGGTTTACTTCACCTGTGTCCAGTTGCTTAAATAGATCTCTTTATTAAGATGCAGCCAGATATGGGTCCATTCCATCCAGCTACTCAGCACCACATAATACTGAATATTGCATGGAAGCATTTGCTGATCACAGAAAAAATGAAAAATTATAATATGTCCCTTTAAGTTTAAAGCTGTTCTGTAAAGTAAGATTTCTTAGTGTTTTACTGGAACACTCCTAATTCATCTTCATAGTTATTCACATCACATCCAGAACGCAGGTACTTTTAGGTAGGCTATAAAATGTCTGATATTATGTCTGAGATTCAGACAAGAACTCTGAACACAATATCATTAACAGAAAAACACACACACAAAAGTGACCATATATTACATGCCATTAGACATCCACCCTAGAATAATAAATACCATTTAATCTACATATTTTTAATGATAAGAGTACTTAATAACTGACCTTGACCCAAGGACATAGAAACTTGTGTGTTATAGACTGGCATTATATTTTTCTAAGATTCAAACCTATTTTATATCCTAAATGACCTTTTTCCTTCCCTTATGTTAACCATAGTCTCTATAGCATATAAATACATTCCTAATTTTAACAGCACATATTGTATTATTATGATTATTATTAATACCCAGTTTAGATATAAATTTCCATATACTGCAGTGGAAATGTGCTCGCCATAAATCCATCTAACTTTGTATAGCTATGAAAAGTATTTCTAACTGTTACTAATGGGTTTTCAATCATATTTAAATCCCATCCAAAACAACAAATCACTGCCTGACTGCGTAGATGCCAAATGTATTGGAAAAATGAATAGCTAAAGATACATTGAGTCCCCCCCTATCAACTTGCCTTGTCCTCTTATATCATCTTAGTTCTAAATGATGATAATCTGGAGCATTGAGACAAAATATTAGTATCTGCCATACTAGGGGAAAAACACTTTCTGTCAAGAGTTTCTACTTAAAATGTGAAGGTTTGAGCATCACATTTTCCAGAACTGACCTCTGTTCTATTTAAAGGAGAATGTCTATTGAGTTGAAGCAGACAAAGCAATACATGGCCATTTTTCTTGGAGCAGAGGCATTTAATCAACTGCAAAAGTTGTTCCCTACAACTATACTCCAGTGCCATTCACATTAGTGCTACCACAAAGGCAGCTTCGGTCAATGCCACTTACAAAAAATACATTTTTTCCTTCTTTTCTGAGGCTTTAGAAGCAAAGTGAGGTATTTCTGTCACCATCTTCCTAAGACTATTAAATGATTCTGACATCAGGGACATGGTTTTCTTTGGATACAGGAGCATGAGGGCAGTCTAAAACTAACAGTTGTGATGAAGCTTTTCCCCTCTGGTTATTAAGAGCAAGGGGACTTTTGGGGCAGCATGGTCCAGGGAATAGGGCACTGGATTAAAACTTGGGAGACATGGATCCTATTCCCAGATCTGCCACTGATCTTCTCGGTGACCTTAAGTGAATCATTTTCCCTCTCTGTGCCTTTTTTCCCTCATAACATTGGTCAGCCTTGTCCATTTAGATTATAAGCTCTTATGTTATGTTTGTGCAGTGCCTAGCACAATAGGGCCAAAATATGAGGGGTCTCTAGGCACTAGAGCAACCCTAATAATGAATAAGAAGTGGGATTTTTATTAATAGTGAGTGGAACTATCCAATGTGGTTCAAAGTGGGGAAGATGTCTCCTCCCTGGTACTGCACAAAGCCTTTCCTCAGTTGTTGCATGTGGAAAGAACTCTACAAGTTAATGTAGTAGGGCCAGGGGCCCTTTTTTTTACTTTATCACAGAATAAAGCATATGTATTGTCTTTGCATGTACTTGTCTCTATATATAATCATGCGGCAGCAAGAAGTTCCCCTTCAGCAAGCTCTGGGCCTCCTTACAATATTCAAAATCCTTCAAATTGACAAGAATTCCAGGTGGAATTCCCTATTTACTGCCATACTCATAATCCCTATCCCCATACCTGACCCACCTCCTCAAAATCCTCTAGAGGGTTCAGGCCCTGTCCCAGGAGTATCTTCCTACCACCTTCCTAAATCCCCAGGCTTATGAGTGTGTCTGGAAGATTAACAGATCCAGGCTCTGGTGGTCCAAAGACAGAAGTAAGTCCCAGAAGACAAGGAGCCGGAGAATGCCCTGCTGGCAGTTCCCTCACATTGAAGCCAAGCTCGGGCATCTTTGTTGATCTTCCCTGTAGCTTAAGCCCCATATTCAAAGAGAATATCTACACTGTAATGAGAGATGTCCAGCACGGCTGTGGCTGGCCCAGGCCAGCTCACTTAGACTCAATGAGAGTGGGCTGCTAAAAATTGCTATGTAGAAAGTTGGGCTCAGGCTGGAGATAGGGCTCTCCTTCCTCATGGGGTCCCAGAGCTAAGGCTCCAGCCTGAGCCCAAAGCCCAAGCACTTTTACAGCCCTGCCTCCCAAGCCCGATGAGCCCAAATGTACTCAGGCCAGCCACAAATATTTAATTGCTCTGTAGATGTATCCAGAGTGAGTTAGGTGCCTAGCTCTGGGTTGGAGGGAAGATCCTATCTTTCCTTGAGATTCACAACCAGTAAGTGCCAAGCCATATTAGTTCTTTTTTTTTTTGTATTGAACTTAATTCCTTCCCCTTTCAAGTATGCAGTAAGATGCAGACTTTAATTTTATGAACACATCCTATTCCACCCAATGCCTTACAAGTCTGCTTTTGCATTCTCCTGGAAAAGCTTGAATCTAATAGTCCTTTCTCCCAACACATGTGAGAAGCAATACTGGAAAATCAGGACAGATTGGGAATATCAAAATCAAGATCTGACCCGGGAACTGAAAAGGAGAATTTTGCCGTTATTAATCAAGGGTTGATATTTGAGAGGAATAACCAATTGAGGGAGAAACCTGGGTGGAAAAGGACTGATCTGACTGGATTCATGTAATGTCATTTTAATAAGAATTTTAGAAGCAAAATTTCGGTAGTGTGTGTCCCATATAACAAAGGGACCGTATGTTCCTAAATCAAGCACACATCCCTTGGAAAATGTGACCTTCATTGTTGTGTGTGAGAGGATGTTGTTAGATTTTTATGGCCTCAGTGTCTGAAATTATTTTTTTCATGTATTTCAAAGTGCTTCTTTATTCTGGGCCATTTGAAAATGGATGACAAGTAGTAATTGTTAGGATAAGGAACTGTCTGAGGGGTATGGAGTTCTGTGGTTGTTTCTTTTAAGTCGCTAGACATAGGATGATATACTTTTAAATTATATCATGGACTCCTATGGCACATGGATAGGTACACTATTAGCACTTTTATAAACTGAAATCAATAAATATATTCACTCAGAGCAGCTGAATCTCGTGTGGCAATGTTTCCCTTGAATACAGTGAAACACAATTGTTTAGTCGGATAAACTGCTGTGGTTTAATACGGTATTATTATGCTAATGACCTATGGAGCAGGGTGTTTACTGTAACTTAAAGCAACACCATGCAAGCACAGAAAATGCTTTCAAACTCAGCAAAGGTGAAAGCAACAGAGAATTATATCTTTAATTTACCAAGATACTGTTCCAGGACAATTTTCCATGAGTCATAAACATATGTTAACTTATGTTCAAGTGGTAGTGAACTTTATTTAGATGAACTACTGGCCTACAACAAGCTTCAACCACACAAAAGAATCTTCCTATGAGATAAAACCACAAAACAGACCACACTAAAGGACCTGGGTAGTGGAGATTAGATTTCACTAAATGAAAACATATTTCCTATCCTGAACATTATAATTTGATAGGATTTTCAGTATCGGTAAGTATGTTGTGCCATAGCCTAATGATTAGGTTGTAATATTTATGTTTCTTGTATGTAAGATGTCAACCGAAGCTAGAATTAAAATCTCATTTTAGCAGATCTATCATCTGTGTTAAAGTGTCATTTTTATTGAAGTTTATTGTTGCAGATGGAAGCATCTACTCTCTGTTCAGAATTAGAATTACATGTGCTTTGAAATTAATGAGCTAGAGTGAAACTCACACAAGGTTAATTTAAGCCTGTCCTACTCCATGTTTTACTGGAGTTTTACATTATGCAAATTGCAGGCAGTGATATGAAAACGCAGGAAAACCCTCAAGTCACTAAAACAGGTCACAGAGATGGAACAGGAATTAGAATAGCTGGGGATCAAAGGGAATGTCTCCACCTTGTCATTCGTTGCAACTCTTCCTTCTTCTGCAAGCTTTTTCAGAACTGCTGCTTTCTCTCTTCTATGAGATTATCTGAGATGCGAGCTCCTTCAAAGCCAAAAAAAAGAAAGAAATAAAGGAAACCTCTTCGAGTTTAGACTTCCAAAAATAAATAAATAAACAAACGAACGAAAAAGAAATTTCATGGAGCTTAAAATGCTTAAACCTGATTCAAATGGATTGAAGTCCCCTAGCAGATATTCATTCTTTTCTCTATGGAGTTTTCAGTTCAGAATTTCATGTCACTTAAAAAACCATGAACCGTAATTATTCTGTCACTTGTCATTAATATTAGATTTCAGGACAAAAGACCAATATGGAAAAAATAATGTAGGCCTGAAGTAGTGTGAATCAGTGTATTTCCATTGACTTCACTGGAGCTGCACCTATTTATTATAGATGAGTGTCTGGAGGCATGTTTTCAATACAGCTGTTATGTATTTCACAGCATGTGTTACGGGTGTATTTACCTTTAAGGTATAGATTTCATGGCATGAATATGATTATTTAAAACATGATTTTAAATGACCACATTCATGATATTTAAAATACAAAACATGCCAATGTCATTTTATACAATGTACATGTCAAAATATTGTGAAGGGTTTTATTTATATGTTTATTTGTCCCTGTCTGGGAAAGATTCTGTATCTCAATTTCAAAAGGAAAAGTAAAGAAAGTGAAGAAAAGCCAGCAATTATTTTGACATGTGCAGGCACATGGCAGATTATAATAAGGCTGTTTTGGATGCAGATTCTTTGAGTTACTGAGAAGGACTAAATTGTGGTTTTTAAGACACAGACCTGCATAGAGAGCACTCTGGAGCCTCCTGACCCAAGAAGAAGCACCAATGAAAGTGTATCTCTGGCAGTCTCTCACAGAGCTGCCCCTTATGCATGACAGAGTCACAATTGGCATCATCCATTCAATGGGGAAAGATTGCTCCCTGGGATGCTGCTCTTACTCCACTGACCCCTGTGGTAGATGGTACAGGGATTGGTGCATGTCTTGTCCCACCCTCTTTTCAATAATCTGCTCCTGGATCCCAGAGCTCAGGGATTGTCCTTGTGTGCTGGAGGAAATCTGCATGCACCCTTTTACAGCCACACTAAATGGTGGTCCCATATGCAGAGACCAGGTAAACAAGTCATATATAAGGGGATAGAGAGAGATGGAATCTACACCATCACCCATTAGCAGGTGGCTCAAGATATTGCTAGACACTGTAAAAGTCCATGAGCTGTATCATGGCTGCATTGGGACTTTGGACTAGTGAATCAGCATGCTTCAGATCCATAGACTACACCTGCACTCTCTCCTCTGGGCTGGCACATCCAATGGTAGTGGTTTGGGTAGTCATCTAGCAGACACAAAATGCATGTTTGAATCCCCTCTCTGTAGCAAATTCAAAATTGACTTTCTTATTTCACCACATTTTCACATTTAGTATAACCCAAACAGAAATTTTCTTTCAATTTTTCACAACTACCACCAAACTGAAACATCAGTTATTCACACAGCTCTATCTATGGATATTCAAACACAATATTACCTCTCATGGCCATTCCTGTACAGTTAATTTCAATGTACACTGTACAGTGCCATTGGGGGAATCTTCAAAAAAGATACTAGTAAACTCAAAAATAACTCTTGAAATAATATAGAGTAGTTAGACTTAAGTTACATGAATAAGAGTCTGGAAAGAACATTGGGTGTTTGCTTAATTATTACATTCCTGCCCAGCCCCTGAACTCCTGGCCTAGGAGGCTTGATCCCTCCCCCACTGCTCCCCCCACCCCACAGCCTCAGCTCACTGCATCTCCAGCATAATGCTTTGGGCAGCAAAGCTCCTGGGGCAGCGCAGCTGCAGAGCCCGGTCTGACCCAGTGCTCTTTGCTGCTTGATGCGTGGCTGTCTCCAGGGGGGCCATCAGGGAACGGGGGGGGGTTGGATGGTCCCGGAGTCTGGGGGGGCTGTCAGGGGGCCAGAAGTGGGGGCCGGGTGGATAGGGGGTGGGAGTCAGGCAACACCCTCACCTCCCCAACTGGCCCTCCATATAATTTCCAAAACCTGATGCGGCCCTCAGGCCAAAAAGTTTTCCTGCCCCTGTTCTAAAGGATATTTCCCTCAGTTTGCAAGTTTGTTTTGAATATAATCATACTTTTCAGCATGGATACCCAGAGGACACAGTATGAGTCAGAGACTAAAAGGGAGTAGCTTATGTTAAATGTCTCAAAGGAAAAATAAATGTAAACGGTGCAATAAAGAGAACAATCCCATACACAATACAGCAAACATAGCACTGGAGATAAGGTGAAACTTCAGAAGGTTCAGACTTCAGATTCATTTTGCAGAAACACTCCAGAATTTGACCATTTCTCCAAACTCCATCTGAACTATCCAATGCTCTCTGTGGTCTGCAAAGTTGCATTGGAACTCTTGTCGGAACAGGTTCTGCTTTCCTATTTCAGCACTTCCAGTTCTAGTTCCAAAACATCGTAAAGCTGTAGTGGTGCACCAAGAGGAAAAAATCATTGGGAAGTTTGCTAACTTGAACTTCTTAAAAGCTTTTGAGTTGTGATAAGGATAGATTTCTTATTTAAAGTGAACTGGTTCATCCATTCCTAATTAGAGAGTAGGTGTAGACTGAAGACTGAGAAATATTCAATACAGAGTTTGCATTGACACTAGTGAAATGGGGGCCAGTTTGAACACTGTACCTGAATGTATTGGTAAAGCTAGAGGGTGAGAGCCTTACCACCACTCTGGCCCTTTTACACTAGGTGAAAATGTAGGAGTTATTTAAGGGGCTGCTAAAGGCCCAAGATCTGTCTCGGGCAGAATTCTCCTATCACATGAGCTGAGGAAGGCTTTTCTCTGAGGATCCTCTTGTAAGATACATTTATGAAAGATTGTGATTTGGAGAAGCTCCCTTATAAGGGATAGTGTTGTGGGTGTGGAAATTTGGAGGCGGGGGTTGGGGACACAGCATGGCTCACTACAGAAGTTCTCCAGTTTGTTTTATTAAAGCTTTATTCCTATCTCATTGACTGGTTTGTCATTTAATGAACCCCAAGATTGTTACACCTCTTACCAACCCTAGCGTAAGGGACAAATCAGGGTGAGAGTAAGAGCATGTTGGGGACAGGGCCACAGTACCCAGTGCTGTGGAGATCCTTGACAACACTGTGACCTATAGGGCTAACCAGGAAACTGCTGTAATTTCAAGATACCCCCAAGGTTGTTTGATATTTGTCAGGGGCCATCCCCATTCCGAAATCAGAGCCCATTACGGGGAGGCCACAATAATGGCTTAAAATTATTACAGCTTCTACTTCCTTTTGGGCTGAGTTCTTGCCAAGAACTTCTTGGTGTGAATTTCCTAAGGAGAGACAGACCTGCAATGTGTTACCATCATTTTCATTTGTATCACACTTGTATCTAGAGGTCCAAACCAATATTGAGGCCCTCTTCATGCTAGGACTGCCCAAAACATAGTGAGAGACAGTCCCAGCCCCAAAGAGTTGATGATCTAAATTAACAGTTCAGACAAAGGGTGGGAGGAGAAGCAGAGGCGGAGGCAGTTGAAATGATTTGCTGAAAGTCACACAGTAGGGGGACATTTTCATCAGGGCTGTGTGAGGAATTAATGAAGATCCTTGAAATCAGGTGAGCTTAGATTCTGCTGTGAAGTGTGGGGAAAAAAATAACAGCCTCTGTCTATGAATATTCATGGCATGAAGTGATGTTTACACACTCCTAGTCTCACTAATCCCTCACTCTCTCCACAGACAGGCTCCCCAGTCAAATGGCCAACATGTCAGGCTCTGAGGGACAGGCAACTTTGTTTTAAATATCTTCTGAGTAGTCTGGGGCAAAGGCCTGACCATTCTTTTCTGAGGCTGAATGATTTCTTTCCAGAGTGTTTAGGTGGCACAGGGTGGCTGTATTCCTCAGGGTCTTTGGTGAGGGTCACCAGGGAACAGTAATTGCAAGCAAATCCTAAAGCACCTTTGGGAGGGTCGGAGCAGGAAACTCCACCTCCTAAATCAGCAGTCAGAGCTGGGAAACGCTCCTGCATCTGACAGCAAGTGTTGCTACACTTAACCCAAGGACATAGATGCTCTTCAATCCATGGCCTAACAGCTCTCTCTTTAACAGAGTGTACAGATGGAGGGTGGTGATTATTGGAGATTTTGGTTCTATAGATTTAGAATCTCCAAGCAAACCTATAAAACTTCACCTACTGCCACTTGCTGCAAACAGAGTCTGCAGGGTATTGTTGGTGTAGGGAAATGGAAAATCCTAAGTTTTACTTAAAGGGGGTTTAAAGGCTCACTAGCCCTGTGAAACAGTTTAAAAAGAAGAGACAACAAAATAAAACTTGATCCTGACATTTTATTTTGGAGTCTATTTTTCATTTTACATCTCACAGCTTCCTCTTACTGACTGTTTCAAGACTGGATGTTTGCTACTTTCTCCAGAATTGTTTTTCTGACTTTTTTGTTTGCTCTGTCTTTTTCTATATACTTTTTTCTCTTTCATCCTTGCAAAATTCTACACAGGGCACGAAATTGTTTTTGATGGATAAGTAAAATATCATTTTTTCAGTGTCATCAATGATCATGGAAAAAGACAGGTAAATAGATTTTGTGCTTGGGCTGGTAAGTCATCATGGCAGTTTTGCAAGGCTGCAGCATTTACTTTAGCCACTAGTCTTGCTGACGCCTCTGCTTGTTCTGGTATTTTTCTCTTTTCTGTGCCATTTGGACAATACTATTTTTACCTGTTTTTCCTCCCTAGAACAAATCAGCAGTTTTGCTTCATTTGGTACAGCTATTAATTTCAGAGAATAATTTGGAATTGAGTTTCCTGTTGTGTACTCTCCAGATTTCAAAATAAAATAAATCCCTACAGTTTCACATAATACAAGAGCCCATATGGATATTCCAGCAGATTTGTTCATAGTGGTTTCTCCTCTTGTGAGTTCTAAGTAGAGTTTCATCTAAATTTATGTACATGTAGCATACCAAAATGAGGTGTGTTTTTTCATTAGCAGTTTATCACCTCTCTGTTTCTTCTTGCAGTAAATACAGCATTGCATACAGTATACAATAAAATAAAGATGTATAAATGAAGCACAGCGAGCTGAAGCATATTAGCTGGCATTTGGGGAGGAAAAAAAAGAACAATATTACAGTGACACTACTACAAGAGTTGCACGTAAAAAGCACTAACCAAACATTACATTTTCTATTAAGTGCTTCCTGTCTCATATGGCACACCACACAACATGATTTTTTTTACAATGAGCAAACAACAATAACGGATCAGAAAAGGAGCAATCACGTTTGAGTGAGAGTTGAACATCCTAGTTCACGGTACTCCCACTTTTGTTAGTAAGTGTGAGAAGCATCTCCGACTTTATTCTGCGTCCCATTATTATTTATATTGGTTTTACAGTAGCATTCAGAGGCTCACTGTGATTGGAGACCCATTCCTTGGGGCACTGTACAAAACCACATCAACTCAAAGACCTTGCTCCAAAGGACTAACAATCTAAACAAACAAGGTAAATAAAGTCCATACCATTATTACACACATTTCAATGGGTGCTAAGGGAGCCTGATTGACACACCAAGGAGGTCTGTGATAGAGGTGAGAATTGAACCCGGCTTTACTGCACCTCACTCTAGATCCTCATGCACAAGCCTATCCGTTGACTCATGGGGAAGGTCCCCCAGGTTTGCAGAAATGGCAATCTTTTCATGGAGTCAAGGTAAATTAGGTAATATCTTTTATTGGATTAACTTCTGTTGGCGAAAGAGAAGTTTGTGAGCTATACAGAAGTTGTCTACAGCTCTGGGAAATGTACATTTCCCAGGTATCTTTCCCAGACATGAAGAAGAGTGCTGTGTAAATTCACAAGCTTCTGTTGGTGAACAACTCAAGTTGCTCAAATAAAAGATATTATGTCACCTACCTTGTCCCTCTAATATACTGGGACCAACATAGGTACAATAACATTGCAAATAATCTTTTTCTGTGATAAATAGGAAATTTATCCAGTCAATGGTATATTTTAAGATGAAATATAACTGGCTACTTTGTGAAGTCCTACAATGGCTAGGTCAGATATCTAGATGCCATGAGTCTGTGGTTCTCAACCAAGGGTACGCTGTTCCCCTATGGGTATGCAGAGGTCTTCCAGGGCATACATCAACTCATCTAGAGTTTTGCCTAGTTTTATAAAAATCACTAGCGAAGTCCGTACAAACTAAAATTTCATACAATTACTTGCTTATACTGCTCTATATACTACAAACTGAAATGTAAATACAACATTCATATTCCAATTGATTTATTTTATAATTATATCATAAAAATGAAAAAAGTAAGCAATATTTCAGTAATAGTGTGCTGTGATGCTTTTGCATTTTTATGTCTGATTTTGTAAGCAAGTAGTTTTTAAAGCAAGATGAAATCAGTCTCCTGAAAAGCGTACAGTGGTCTGGAAAGGTTGAGAACCACTGCTATGAGTTATGAGTAAGTTTAGCTTTTCTTCATTCTTAATAAAACTGTTGTTGTCACATTCACATTGGGGATTTTGATTCTGATTCTCAATGTTCATGATATTTTCACATTCTTGTTTGAGCCACTTTCCTTGTGGCTTCAGCAGAAAAACTGAACATATCTCGACCACATTCATTTACTTTTACAGCACTTTTTAGTTTGTAGGCACAGCCTGCATGAGCTGTTTCATAGGGAAAGTAGATTCAGGTTTTTGAATCTCTTTTTTTAAATGTTCAAGCTGTACGTCACACACTGTGGGTGTTGTTTATACTACAGAAACTGACCACTACTGACATCAGGGTCCTAGTCCTGCACCACTAAAAATCTGTGAAGGGAATGGGAGCTTTGCCATTCAATAGGCACCAGGTGTCAAATATGGAACTGCCCCTCTGCTGCTGACCCTAGTTAGCGTTGAAACAGTTATGTCAAGTATGGCAGTTTCTGCAGTGTAGACAGGCCCCTAGACATGGTATTATTGATGTAGTCAACACTACAGCACAATTATTGTAAAATATTCTGATACCAATGAAGCTGCAATTCAAGAATAAAATAAAATCACATCATTTCCTTCTGCTCAACTTCAGGCTATGGAATGACTGGAAATTGAGTGTACGGAAGGAAATGCACAAACGCACTTCTGCAGTATTGTCAATTAATCACAAAGTTCAGTCGATCATAACCTCAGTCAAAAGCAGGGCTAAGAATCCATGAATGTTTCCTGGAGAAGCTCTGTCATAGCTTCTTTAGGGCAGGTCTACACTTAAAATGCTGCATCAGTGCAGCTGTCCAACTGTAGAGCTTTAATGAAGATGCTCAATGGCAATGAGAGAGAACTCTTCCACTGGCATAATTAATCACCTTGCCAAAAGGCAGTAGCAGTGTTGATGGGAGTTGCTCTTCTGATAACATAGTGTTGCTTACATGGCGGGTTAGGTTGGTATAACTAGGTTGCTGAGGGGTGTGAAAAATCCACACCCATGAGCAAAGTAGTTTTACTAATATAGGTCTGTAGTGTAGATGAGACCTTACTAAGAGTATAGAACAGGAGCTGGCAACCTCTGGCACGTGGCTCGCCAGTGTAAGCACCCTGACGGGCAGGGCCAGTTTGTTTATCTGCCATGTCAGCAGGTTTGGCGAACCGTGGCTCTCACTGGCTGCGGTTCACCGTCCCAGGCCAATGGAGGTGGTGGAAAGCTGTGTCCAGCACATCCCTCACCTGCGCCACTTCCCGCTGCCCCCATTGGCCTGGGACGGTGAACCACGGCCAGTGGGAGCCACGGTCCACTGAACCTGCCAACGCGGTAGGCAAACAAACTGGCCCTGCCTGCCAAGGTGCTTACCTTGGTGAGCTGTGTGCCAAAGGTTGCTGACCCCTGGCATAGAATGTGAATAGACGTTTAGGGTGGGATCTGCATCATATGACTCTGCATTTCAAGTATACAGCAAAGATTGGAGTGAGTTAAGGACTGTGTGTCAGTTCTCAGATTAAAGGTTCAGAGGATAGCAAGCCCTTACAATTTTCACTCTACGCTGCTTCCTGATTATATAATAACATTGCACTTCTATAACACCTTCCATCAAAGGATGACACAAGTTTTTTATAAACATTAATGAATTTTGCCTCTCAGTAGAGCTATAAAGTACTGATATGTTATTTCCATTTTAAAAATGGTTAAAAAAAAAGAGAGAGAGAAAGAGGTTAAGATAAAAGGTTCAAATATGGTTAACTACATTTAGTTAGCAATTTGGCATAAATGGCCTAATTTTCAAAAGTGAGGAAAGACTGTAGATCATATTGATTTCAAAACATCTGCTGGAAAATAGCTTATTAATTTAGGAACCTACAGTTAGACATAGGTACCTAATTTTAAGTACCTGAGCTTGAAAAATTTGGCCTTAATCTCTCTCTGTCTTAATACTCGCTTAAGTAATTTGTCCACTATCAACCAGTGAGTTAGTAATAGAACAAGGAATAGAACAGATATCCTGACTTCTAGCCCTGTATTTATAAAGTAGAATTCAGCAGTGTGTCACTCCCAGTCCCATGCTCCCACCCATAAGCCACATTTCTTTCTAACAGTTTTTGATAACTAAACTCCAAATGAATCCCTTCAATGCACAAGACATTCACTTATGGCAACTGTATGCCCTGTAGCAGCAAGTCATGTCTTGGCTGAAATTTACCTACGTGCATTCTAAGCATGTAATCCTGGAATGCACAGTGCACTTGCTATTCAAACCTATGTGCCTGAGAAGTGCAGGCCCTTCAGTGCCAGTGAGAGGTACTGGAGTCATGGATGCTTAGCATCTCTCAGGCTCTGGTTCCACATGATAGCTTGCTAAGAAGAAATAAAAAATGGAATTGTTCTTCAAAAGCAGCAACTTTTTCTAGGTCTTTAGATGTTTAGTTTCCAGCTAATGGTACCCAACTATTATCCATTAAATTATAAAGTGTAAAACTAAATTACTCTATAAGATAATTATTAATTATGATATCATTAAAACAACCCTCCCTACATCCACCTTCTGAAACAAAACAAAACAAAACAAAACAAAACAAAAACCCTCAATCAGTAAAAAAAAAAAAATCTCTAGTGTCAAGCCCTCTATAGATCAAATTCTGCCAGTTTTACAGCAGAATTGGACCCTTATTGCTTAGGACAAGTGACAGTTTATAGATTATCTCTTTAAGAGCGTCGTTAAGAGTAATTTTCTTTGTAAGATAACCTGTCGGGATCTAAATATTGTGGCATTTATTCACAACCCTTCATGTTTGGCTCCCACAAGAAGCCTCAGAAGACACTGTACAATGTCTCCCAGAGTTTCAGATGGCAGTGGGATGATAGCAATTTAAAGAGCATAGCATATTATCCTCACTATTAGTGGGTGCACAGGGGAACAGAGACTTAGTTCTGTCTATACTCCTTGCTTCTCCTTATGCTCTTATGCAGATTTGGTAATGAGCGTCAGGTGGAAGAGTCCCGCTTTCTCTATGTGACCACGTAAGGCCTAGCCACTGTAGAACTTTGCTTTGTCAATATGGCTCACTACCAGTGCTATTTTCTAATGCAGCAGCACTACCGCCTTACCTGTTACTGTTGGACATTATCTTGAATTGCCATCTGAATGTGTTATCAGCTACAACATGGGTCAGATGCATTGGCATTAGCTGGCTTTTCAGCAGTGCTCTGACTTGACCAGTAAACCTGACAACCAAATTATGGCTGCTTGGCTTTGAGTCTGGCCTCACATTTCCATTCGTAAAGGCAATTCTGACCCAATCCTCAGATTTTCAAATAGTTCCAGGTTTCCTAGACAAGAAGATTTTTTCCCACATCAGTTCCAATGCTAAGTTTTAGCCAGTAGCAAATTTTTTATAACGGAAGAAATAGCCCCAGAAAGAATGGAACCAGCCACAGCCTAATAATTATAGCAGTGCTAGAATGTGCTGTTGTAACACGCCTTTATAGTGGAGCTAGGGAAGTATGTTCCATAGCAAATTGCATTTTCATAAATACCAAATATTTGGGGATAATTACTGCAAGGCATTTGGATGCTTGAGGGCTCAATACTTTGTGAAAGGAAGTTACAGTGAAAAACAGACAAGGAACAACCACACATTGTTCAAGGCCATTTGTATCATTCTTCAAAATGCTCAGTTCTAAATTACTCTTAAAAGCAACTTGAAAGGATCTTTTGAGCTTTGTGAAATCTAAAGAGTGTTAAACATAAAATAATTGCTTTTTTTTTGTTTTACAAGCAGCGTCCTCATTCCAGGGCCATATTTAGCAATAAAATTTAAAATTTCAGAGCTGAGACACTTGTTTAAAGAGAGCCAAAACCACAAGTGAGAGTATTTTCTAAAGTTACTCCACCGTTTCTATATTCTCTTGCTGACAAAAGGGACAGGTAAAGATTTGCAAGCACTGATGTATTTGATTATGCTCAGAGCTACTGAATACAGCCATATTTATCAGCTTTCATAATTTCTCTGTCAAAGCACAATTGAATAATCTCCGTGGGAACTGACAGCTCCTACACAAGCCTCCTCCCCTCATTCTTATACATCACCTTAATCCTGTATTATTGTATTTTCTTCCTTTATAGAGGCATTCCAAGATCTAGGTCCATTTCTCTGTTATTTCAGTTGGTATCTGCATCTAATGGTGGTCCTATGCAATTTCCTATGTTGTGTCTTCTCTTGTTACAAATTCATCTTGGTCTGATGTTAACTGTCAAATTATCTTGTAAGAAATGGATCAAAGGCCACTGATTTATTTTTGCCTGTCCAACCCCCTAGTTAACTGGTGACCATGCTATTTTGGATATTGTTGATCCCAGAAATAACACATTATCCCTGAAAATGTGTCTGACTTATGTTGTGAAAAAACTGTTACCAGACAAGTGCCTTCTAGAGCTGGCACTTTCAGGAATGACTCAAAAGTGTGAAGTTCAGTGTAAGGGATACCTGCATGCACTAAAAAGATTAATTTCACTCAACATTTTGTCACTCCTTTTGGAGTTGCCTTTTCTGTGTCTCTCCTTTTAGTGATGTTTATGAAGAAGTTTTTAAGCCATTCTTGAAACTGCCAGTTTCAAGAGGCACAGAGACTAGTAACAGTGGTTTCATAGCATGAGTCAGTCATGTAAATTTCATGATCATTCAGGAAGGTTACAACATTGCTGGGAGCAATGATATCAAAGGCATCAATCAATAGGCAAAATGCATTACTAAAATTAGTCATTTTGGTTATTAGTATTAGCAGTATTTTGTTAAGTACAATGGAGGTGCACAGTACTTAACAAAACTAGAGAAAGGGAGATTCCCACATCCTCAAAGGCATTTAAACATCTAACTCCCTGTTACATGTCTGGACAGATGTCCCTCCTGGCAGCTCCCAGATTGCTGTGAAGAGAACCATACATGGAATCCCTCACTTGCTGGCTGCCCTCAGTCTGAACAGGCTTCAGTAGTGTTTATTCCCTTATCCTCAATGGTATATTTCCTGGGCACCAATTATGTTTATTCCCCTATCATAGAGCCTACCTGTCATAAGACCCCAAGACCAGCTCTGATCCTCGAGATACCCCAGTAGCTTAAATCCAGCCTCTTGCAGAACTCCACCCCAAGGTGTGAGCCTTCTGATTTTCCTCTTCAAGGGGCCACATGGTGAGCGTAGCATGAAGCATGCAGACAGGCTTTGCACATAATTCTCACAGCAGTGCTCTTTACTTAAGAAATAAAGCAGAAGAGAGAACAGATCATTTAGAAAATAAAAAAGACACAACAGAACACAAATCATTTAGAAAACCACACACACCATGAATGTAACGCCCCTCACTAGTTTACCCTTCCTTTGGGAATTCTTTGGGGTCCATCTGTGCTCAGGAAGGCAGAGTTCACCCTGCCTAATCTGGTTCTTATATGCAGTTCTTAGTTTGAGAAAGAGCAAACAGCCAAACATCAAAGAAATCAGCTCCTGTCCTTTTCTAACCTTCCAGACCCTCTGTCAGGTGACCTCCTAGTCAGTCCCAACAGGTAACGTCAGTGCATCTTCCCATTTAAACCAGTTCCTCTAGCCATGGGCCAGACTTTTATCTAGAGAAATTGCATTTCAATAGTCAAGCACTTAAGCCAATAATCCATTTTGCTTTGGGTTTTTTTGGACTCTTTGACACCAACCTTTGGAATTCTAGTTTCACACAGAGACAAAAGCACAACAGAGAAGACAAACAAACTCCATTTTGAACGTAGAGGTAACTTGGTAAAGATATATACAGAGAATTCACAATATCATACAGAATTCATAAACTATACAGACAGATTACCCAAATCACCACACTTTCATTGTTCTCAAAGGAAGTTGGGCACCTACATGCCTTTGAAGATCTGGGCTGGAGTTTACAGTATAAGGACCTGAGCCTTACTCGCTCAAATAGTCCTTCCTCACTTGAGTAATCCCATGAATCTCCAGGAAACTATTCAAGTAAGGAAGGGCTACTCACATGAATTAGGATTTGCAAGATCAGGTTTCAAGTTAAATTAAGAACAGAAAGAGGGTATGACAGCATAGTGGCGGGCTGTGAATTGGCTGTTATATAATTTCCCATTAGATAAACTAGTGTTATTAATAGGACTGTTTACTAATGCCAACTGAAACAATTAATTGGTTTGTTTTCTTTGGGCTAGAATTTAAATATTTAGAATCTCAACATTTGGTACAATTCATCATTATGTACCTTTAAGTACTGAAAGAAATGATATATTTGAAATTTGACTTTTCCATGTTCTTCTGTTGAAGTGGCACAATACATTTCCATAGTCTCAAGAAGCTAGAATCTTGAAATTTTATACATTCAATCAGAGTTCAAACCCTACTCATCCAACTGAGTGAAGAAACTGTACCATATTCCTTTTTGAGTTAACAGCTAGCACAGCCCTAATTGAAAATACTGATTACTTATTATTATACTTAATATTTTAATTAATGTACTGAATGCTCATAGAAAACTGATCAATTCATTATGAAAAATGAATAGGAATCATGCTGAATAAATTCAAACACGTAAATTTGAAAAGAAAGGGAGAATAAATTTGAAAAAAAATATTGCTATTTTTATTAAGTACTGTAAAGTGCTTTTTTATTGTTCAGTTTGTCTTTAATATTTTCTCTTATGTGTCATCCCTAAGCTCCTTTTTAGGTATATTGCTATTAAAGAACTTAGGGTCTAATCTTCCTCCCACTGGGTGTAAAATGTGTCCTTTGATTTCTGGACAAAAATAATTATGAAAGAAGCACAATCTCTTATACGTAGTAAAATAAACATATGCATGATATAATTATCTGCTGTTGAGATTCTACAGTGTTCGCCACAGGATAGACTTTGGCTGAAGTTAAAATAAATAAAAATAAAAAGAGGTACAATAAATAGCCATAGATGCAATGTAATCAGATGCTTTAGCATTTGAACACTCAGAAGCGTTTTTCATTGTTAAGAAATCTCATCTTAATAAAATTATCTCTATTTTTTCAGTTATTTGTTCCTTATAATTAACCCCCTTTGACCATCCTCTGAAGTCTATTAAACAGTGTACAATCAAGTTCTTAAACAAACAACAAATATACAATGCCTAGAGAGAGGAGAGTGGGACCATTCAGTGTAATTAGACTGGAATATTACTACCATTCTGAGTGTATTAACTTTCTCTTCTGTTGGCAGGTTGCTACTAGTTCACTGATATATGTTGTTTTCCATTTTCTAAAACACCACAAGAGTGTTTTTTATACCAAGGAGATTTAATCAGAGAAAATTGTGCCACAGAGTATAATTGACTATCTATAAGGATGACTGTCAGTGCATATGATAATTTTTGCAAATGACTACCCATGATGTTGTGGAATAAAGAAATTAAGGCTAATATGGTGCGATACTTATCTAAAATCAACTGAATATACATTTTATTGTCTAAGTGCTGAGTTTGTTATTAAGCAACAGTGAAGTAATCAATAGAAATGCACTATTCTAAATGAAGATTAGAGAAATCAATCATTTTTATTTCAGATTAAGTTGATGCCAACCCCAAGATGTCATCAATGCTACTGTCAGGCCTCACTGTTGTCACATATATAATGACTGTCTCACTTCAGAGGGAAAAAAAAAAGCTTTATTGTTTGGATTTTCAAAGTCAACTCTTGAATTTTCCATCTAAGAGCCTGATCCAAAATCCATTGAAGTCAGTGGAGAGATGCACATTGACCTCAAAGCGCTTTGGATGAGTACCTGTCAGCTCAGTGATTTGTTTTAGGTTACAGCAGAGATTGGCAACCTTTGGCACATGGCCTGTCAGGGAGATCTGCTGGCGGGCTGGGCCAGTTTGATTACCTGCAGCATAAGCAGGTTTGGCCGATCGCAGCTCCTACTGGCCGCAGTTCTCTGTTCCAGGCCAGTGGGGGCTGCGGAAAGCGATGGGGGCTGAGGGACTTGCTGGCCACCACTTCCCGCAGCCTCCATTGTCCTGGAACTAAAAGTTGTTAGTACCTTGGTTACAAAAGTATTTCGGTATCCAATTGAAGTTAGTACCAGAACAATTTAAGTCTAGTCCCTTGGCAACACTTTTACAATCATCATCAAACCAATGACTTTAAAGTCTTGATGACGTTTTCAGGTGCAGAAGCAGTGACGGAGTGGACAGTTGCTTCTTCTTAATGCTGTATTATGACTTCTTTGATCTTGATCTTCTTTCTGATGTTTACTTGCTTGCATAAGATAAGAAAGAGTTTCTTAAACAGGGGTCACCGCTTCTGTAGGGAAAGCCCCTAGAGCGCCAGGCTCGTGTGTTTACCTGCCACGTCCGCAGGTCTGACCAATCGCAGATCCCAGTAGCCACTGACCACTGCTCCAGGCCAATGGGAGTTGCTGGAAGTGGCAGCCAGTACATCCCTCAGCCCGCGCCACTTCCAGCAGCTCCCATTGGCCCGGAACAGCGATCCGTGGCCAGTGGGAGCGATGATCGGGAGGACCTGCAGGTGGGGCAGGTAAACACACCAGCCTGGCCCGCCAGGGGCTTTCCCTACTGAAGCGGCAACCCCTGTTTGAGAAACCCTGAGGTAATACTACTTTGGTTTAAGAAGGCTGTCTGTTCAATGTACACAACTGGTCACAGTCTTCTGAAGAGAAGAACTTCGGGACCTTCAGTGAAAAAAACCCAGATACTGTAACCTTACACCCAGTCTAGAAATAGGTTAGCTAAATTCTAATTCTAGATAGATAAAATCATGAGACCTGACACTTGAGGGGATGCACGAGAGATGCCAGAAAGGGGCCAGAGGTGCAGCTAGCTCTGCAGCTGTTGTCAGAGTTCAGGGAAAATACATGTGTAGTCCTCTGTGGAGCAGCAAGAGCATCCATACCCACCTCTCTTAGGTGGAGACATGTGTGTCTCTCCCTTCTGATGGGGTATCTCCAGACTGAACAGTTTCCTGCCTTCACTGTGTTATTCTCAGCAAAATACAATCTTTTTGCTTCCTTTTGAGAGACTAACAATAGTGTAACTACACACAGTTAAACTATCACACAGCTCTTTTTTACGCAAGTTTATTTATTCTTATAATGAATGCACCATAGAGAAAACATATTAAAAACAATTAAAGAATCAACATAGGTAATAATAAGCTTGACAGAGATCAACCCTACTCCGACATGGACTCTGGCAGGAGTAATCCTTTGGTTTGTCTATGGTCACAAGTGCCTCAGCTCAGAATCAGCATCCTCATGAAAAGTTTAGACCATCCTTCATATAGTTTAAGTAGGGTTGCCCAGTTTTTGACTGGAAAGTCCAGTTGAAAGGGGGCCTCTAGGTTGTCCAGTAAGAAGTACTGACCGGATACCAAAAGTCTGGTTACCACCTGCAGAACTGCCAGAATAAGGGATTTGCTGCCTGAAAACACCACCGTCAGCCTGCCCGATCTCCTGCCATCCTAGCTGGTGACATGGTGACCAGGAAGGGCCAGATAAGGGGGCAGAGAAGCATGGGGGGAGAGGGGCAGCGGGCCATCAATCTGCATCATCCCCTTCTAAGCCATGGCTGCCGCCTACCTGGATCTTTTGAGCAGGCAGGCAGGTAGACTCCACATCAGCTCCCAATCCGGCTCTGCAGGTGGCAGGTGAGTCATGAGGGAAGGGAAATGAGTGAGTGACGGGGCAAGTGAGCAACTGCGGAGAGAGGAGCGAGCAATGGGAGTGAGGGGCCTGTAGTGTCTGGTTTTAAGAAATTGGAAAGTTGACAACCCTAAGTTCAAGGGATCTTTGATTTGGAATTTCCAGGAGCATGTAGTCAGTAGACAGGTTCTAACTTTAAAAGGCCTTGCAAGTATCTCCTAGGAAACTCATTTCACATGCATTGTTTCAAACAATTCTTTGAGGTTCCTAACATTTATATTAATCATGCCTCTAGAAAAGTTATATGCAATTCTACAATAATACGTTCTTTCATTTTCCATGCAATGGACCTCTAAGGCAGTGGTCAGAAAATTTTGGCATGCGGCTCGCCAAGGTAAACACTCTGGTGGACTGGGCTGTTTTTTTTACCTGCCGCATCTGCAGGTTTGGCTGATTGCGGCTCCCGCTGGTCGCGGTTCGCCACTCCAGGCCAATGGGGGCGGCAGAAAGCGGCGTGGGCCGAGGGATGTACTGGCTGCTGCTTCCTGCTGCCCCCATTAGCCTGGAGCAGTGAACCGTGGCCAGTGGGAGCCGTGATTGGCCGAACCTGCTGATGAGGCAGGTAAAAAAACTGGCCCGGCCCACCTGGCGAGCCACGTGCCAAAGGTTACCAATCCCTGCTCTAAGGTATTAAACCTAATTCAATAAGGTTTAACTTAATTCAATAAAAATTTATTCAGAATATTGAAGGAAATTATCATCTGTCATACCTGGACACCCTTCTCTGTCCATACTCTTACTAAAGGTGGAAGTCACATCTCTTTTAGGGACATGACTGAATTCAGATACAAATCAGTCACCATTTTATTGGCTTCATGGGATTTTCTTGGAAGTAACTTCATGAACACAGAATCTGCTAATGCACATGCAGAGGACTGTAAATCTTAAACTTACCCTTTTGCATATTGCTTTTGTCTTTGTGGTAGGACATTCTCAGGACATCTTTAAAGATTAACTCTCTCTTTTATTCAGTTAATTTTCTGAGATATCCCTTTAAGTCCATCAGGATTTAGTAGATGAAATTCTCTTCTACATGAATCCAAGCACTCCTATTTTCAATATAAAAGTCTTTGAGCTTTCAAAATAGTATTTTTAAACTTAAATGATTTTTAAGGACAGTCTTTAAACATGAATAGTCATCAAAGAAGTCTGTCTCCTCTTTTTAACAATCCTTGATTGTAATCTTTCTGAGCTGGGTAGGGAAGGTACTGAAACTTTGCCAAATATTTAATTAATTCCCCAGTTAATATAAATATATGATACTCAAATGACTTCTTATAGTAGTAAGAATTGTAGCAAGATCATTTGATTCCAGAATGGTACATAGAACATCTTACTATTCACATAGGAATGGTATCAGTAAGTTATTACCTTAAATGCAAAACATTTGCAAATTAATATCACAAAAGAAGCTGTGACTGAGAGTCCACACTGAGATTCTCAATTTGGGCAAACTGCAAAGAATAAGGCAGACAATCTCCAAAACTGGGTTAGTCTACTAATTAGATTTACCAACCCAGTAACAAAACAGCTTCTGTAATACTTTTCTGATGACCAGGAAAGTAAAATACAGTTCCCTCTAAGCAATACAGCCTTTGGCTCTCATCCAGACAGCCAAGTCTATATGGTGAGGGTTATTCAAAACCTTATTCACCATATTTAAAGTTCTTCCAGTCCCAAGAGATCAGACACATTACTTACCGGGTCAATGAATATTTCAGATCTTACCCAAATACACTCTTACAGCCAAATTTATTAACTAATCTAAGATTTATTTAAAAATGAAAAGAAAAGAAAGAGCTACTTTGGTTAAAAGATCAATATACATACAGATATGAATAAAGTTATTCAGTCAGTATCATAGCAGAGATGGTGAAGGTGCTGGCTTGTAAAAGTCCTTCTAGAATCAGTTCAACAGGTTATAGTCCAATAGACAGTCCATGTGTAGAGTTTGTTAAAATTCTTCCATGAGAATTTGGAGGGATAGTCCAAAGCTCACTTTACAGTTCTCTAGCAAGCTGAGAGCATCTTGATAGCAAACATCATAGCCGGGACCTTCCTGGATGAAGAATAGGGAGTGTATATTGTTGCTTTGAAGCTAAACTTCTATTTCCTATGTATACACAGGTAAACTAGTGGTATTTAACACAAGGCAATTATAAATTCATACTATCAAGGCATTCCATTATGGCACAGACATTTTAAGATGAAGACAAAGTACAGTAAGTAATACTATTTCCTGCAATATCTTACGTCTTTGATTTTAAGGTTAAATGAACCATTGGCATGCGTAATATAACGTAGCTAAGACACAAAAGTGAATTAGTATCTACCAGCTAATCTGGTTACATTGTTAACTTCTAACAAGACAAAGGTAAATGCAGACAAATACAATTAGTATCTACCTCTAATTCTATGACAATACAAGTTTACATTTCAAAGAATTTAGTCTACTTAACATGACTTTGATATGTAGCTACAAGAAATGGCATTGTTTGCCATTTCAATACTTCTTGAATATGTTCTTAAAGGTCGATTTTGGGTCATTCAGCCTGCTGGCTGTTTAACTTTCTCTGACTCAGTGTCACAGAAGCTTCTAGCATTTCAAGCATTTAAGAGAAACAGATTTTGACCTTAAAATGGAAACAAGAAGTTAGAAGTAAACATTTCCAACTACCATATTTTCCTTAAAGTTAAGTGAATGAAGACTTAAATCAGGAGTGGGCAAACTTTTTGGCCTGAGGGCTGCATTGGGTTTTGGAAATTGTATGGAGGGCTGGTTAGAGGAGAGATGTGTGGCCTGTCTCCCATCCCCCGCCCACACTTCTGGCCCCCTGATTGCCCCCGCCCAGACTCCTGGCCCATCCAAACCCTCCTGTTCCCTGATGGCCCTCCTGGAAACCCTGCCCCATCCACCCCTCTGCTCCCAGTCCCCAACCCCCCGGGACTCCCGCCCCTGACTGCCCACCGCCACCCCATGCAACTCCTCTTTTCCTTCCTGTCTGCCCCCCCCAGGATCCCTGTGCCATCCAACCATCCTTTCTCCCTGTCTCCTGACTACTCCTGGAACCCCTGCCCCTGACTGCCCGCAACCCCATCCAATTCCTCCTCTCATTCCTGACTGCTCCCCTGGGACCCCTGCCCCATCCACACACACCCTACTCCCTGTCCCCGACCCCTCTGGGACCCCTTCCCCTGACTGCCCCCCTGGGACTCCTGCTCCCATTCAACCCCTGTTCCCCCCCTCTGACTGGCCTGACCCCTATCCACACCGCCACCCCCTGACCACCACCCCAAACTCCCCCGTCCTCTATCCAACCCCCACTATCCCCTGCCCCTGGCTCCCTGCACCCTGCTTGGAGCACCGGTGGCTGGTGGCGCTGTAGCGGTGCAGCCCAGCTGGAGCCAGCCACGCACCGTGCAGCAGAGAGCACCAGGTCAGGCTGCAGCTCTGCAGCTGCCCTGCCCCAGGAGCTCACAGCTCCATCACCCAGAGCATTGTGTTGGCAGTGCAGTGAGCTGAGGCTGCGGGAGAGGGGGGACAGCGGGGGAGGAGATGGGGCCCAGCCTCTCGGACCAGAAGATCAGGGGCCAGGTAGGAGGGTCCAGTGGGCCAGATGTGGCCCACATGCCATAGTTTGCCCACCTCTGACTTAAATCTTTATAAGAAAAGATACAAGGTGGGTGAGGTAATATCTTTTATTTGACTAACTTCTGTTGGTAAAGGACATGAGCTTACAAAGTTCTTCTTCACAGCTGAAATGTACTGTCACAGATAACTACAAGGTAGAACAGATTGTTTAGCATAAGTAGTTAACACATATTTCAAGGGACCAGTCAAGATGAAGTGACCCGGTAACATCCTTCCACTCATGGAGTTGTGGGGGGAAGGAAGGGCAGGAAAAGTCAGCTGTTGGGGGAGTTTGTTAATGGGTTATAGATTGCTGTAAAGAGCCATAAATCCAGTGTCTCTATTCAGTCCTTGATATTTAATGTGTAGAAAAGTTATGAATTTAAGCTCCCAGTCTTGTCTTTTGAATGTGTTGTACACATTTCCTTTGAGGATGAGGACTGATAGGTCAGATATTGAGTGATTGCTTTGTGAAAAGCATTTACCCACAGGTGATGGGGTGTTTTTTGTCTTTTATCATTTTTCTGTGTGAGTTTGTTCAACGGTGTAGAGATTGTCCGGTTTAACCCACATAATTGCTATTTGTTGGGACAATTAGTGCACTGGATGAGGTATACTACATATTGTTATAGACATGTCTAGGATCCATGGAGCTTGAAAGGTGTGTTATGGGGCAGGGTGTGGGGATTGATCATTATAGCAGTGGAGATATGTCTGTACGTTTTGCATCTGTTATTGTGGCAGGGTCTGAGTTGGTGTGTTCTTGTCTGTGGGGAAGTTGCTTCTGGCATTGAGCTTGAAGAGGTTGGGGTTTTTATGAAGGTCAGAAGATGAAATTCAGGAAACATTTCTTTCAGGATGCAGTCCTCATCAAGAATGGGTTGTAGTTGTTTGATGATATCCTGTATGGGTTCCAGTGTGGCACGATAGGTGACAACTACAAGTGTGCAGTCAAGAGGGGATTTTATATTTGTACTGAAGCAGATTCTTTCTGGGTATTTGGGTGGTCCATTCGATGAAGAAATCTGTTTCTCTGGTGGAGTGTCGTTGTTTGATGAAGGGAGTTTTGTGTGTGTTAAGGTGTATATCCCAGACTTTCTCTTCTGAGCGTATTCTACCGGGCACTCAAATACCACAGAATATGCTCTGATGAGCAAGGCAAGGATATACACAAAACTGATTATCTTCACAACTTCTAAAAAGAGAGAGGTGTCCTGCTTTTTGAGAAGACACTCCCGTTTGACTTTTAATCAAACATTTCCCTAGATTACAAGCTATAAGAGCTTCACTCACAATTCTCAATTAAAATTTCTCCCAAACAATCTATGCAAGGCAACATTCACAACAACTAATATTGAAATAGATCTTTCTAATATGGCATAAAACTATATAGACTATTAAAGCAAAAATAAAATTCTAAAGCTGCATTACAGCCTGTGCAATCAGACCTAGAGGTGATAAGTACAGATTTATGGCCAAGGAGAGGCATTCTCCTTGAAGATTTTTGTGCCTATCACTTGCTGGGAGAAAACAGATATTTGCTAGGAATTCCTTTAACTAGTCTGAGCATTTCATTTAATAAAATAAGCAATGAAAATATAAGCATGTAATCTATTATTCTCCAGTCATCATATGTATTCAAATAATGACAAATATTTCCTAAAATTCAGAAAAGGCAAAGATAGGTTTATAATAACATAAAATCTAAATTATTATAATTTTATTAATAATCATTTTGCATCAGTTTGGAGGCCTATCCCCTACATCAACCTGGACTGAGATCAAAGTAAAAGGAGTCTTAACTCACCCTTATTTTAAACCTGAACCTGTCTTATTGTCTGAGCAATTACAGTTGTCTCCTGTGCTTAATTTCCAAGAGAGAAGTACATTTACTTGAAAGATTTGCACAGGATCTTCCTAACCAGAGAATGAGATACTTGGCCCAGGGTCTGAATCAGTGTATCTCCAAAGTTGTTAGATTGTAATTGTTAGGCTTTTGGACTAGTCCTTTAAATATCATTTTAATATTCCACTACTTCCTTCAAGAGAACCTCCTTGCATGATCCATTTCTAGTCACAAGGTCAGCTGTTGAAAAGTTTGGTAAAAAAAAGTATGATAGTGAGCTTGCTGCTATTAATTGCTGCAGGCTCTCAAGAAATTTATGAATTGCTTTTTATCAATTAACCAGTGTATATTTTCATATGTAAGCAGAGTCAGGATGAGCTCTACCCTGACATCTGGTAGAAAGAATTTCAGAGAGTGTATTTGCATAGGCACACCTACCCCATCCCAGGCTGCCGAGCTGTGGGACTGGTTTGTGACAGAAATGACTCAACCTCAGTTGAGTGGTACTTGCTAGACAAGGGACATGGGTTCCAAAACCCATGATGAAGAGGCTGGGGACAGGTATCTGTGCCTTGGTTGGTATGCAGTTCTCCTCACAGAGGCACCATTCCACTTCCTCCTCTCTTTCCTAGGTGGAATGTCGATGAGTTTTTTTATCCTCATTAAGATCTATGATACAGTTACTGAGCTGACTCACTTTGGGCTAAATTGTGCACTTATTTACTGGGGCTTTACCCTACTAGTGAGCTGAGATCACTAAGAGTTGAAATCACTAAAGAGCTGAATTCTGAGCTGAGAGCATGAGTGCTGTTGCTAATAGTTGGGGACACTGAAGTGCTTATTACTGCGGAACAGAGCAGCTGGTGGAGTGGAGCAGTTTGTGGGGACGGCTGGAGTGGATCACGGGACAGCTGGTGGAGCAGAGCGGCTGGCAGAGCGGAGTAGCTGTGGGACGGGTGGAGCGGTACACAGAGCGAGCAGAGCCGGGCAGTTTGCAGGGACAACTGGAGCAGCTCACGGGACAGCTGGTGGAGCAGAGCAGCTGGTGGAGCGGAGCAGTTTGTGAGGATGGTTGGAGGATCAGAGTGGAGAGGCTGGTAAAGCGGAGCAGTTCGTGGAGAAGGTGGAAGCAGAACCCACAGAGAGGCAGGGCAGTTGGCCCCGGACCACGTAAGGTGCCTCTTTCTACCCAGGCTGGGGGGAGGGACCTCTGCAGATAGACTCTGGAACTTTGGACCTGCACTGACCCAGGACAGAGACTTTTGGATTGTGGGACTTTTGGGACTGTGGTTGATTTGGGGGGTTGCTGGACTCAAGAGCCCAGGGAAAAGGACACAGCCCAATTTCCTGGGGTGGGTCTTTGCTCACGGTTTGGTCTAGGAACTCTAGTTGAGGTATTTTCCCAATTTAGTGCTTGTTGTTTATCTCATGTAATTAAACCTTTTCTGCTACACCGAGACTCTGTGCTTGCGAAAGGGGAAGCATTGCCTCTTTGAGACACCTAGGGGTGTGTGTAAGATTTTCCCAGGTCACTGGGTGGGGGCTTGAGCTGGTTTGGCATTGTGTAATTGAAATGGAACCCCTGGATACTGAACCCGGCCCTTGTTGCTGCCAACTCAGAGGGCCAGAAGGGTTACACATATATTTTATCTCTTTAAAAAAGCTGGATTTTGTTTATTAACATCTACTTGCTTTGAAAGGAGTGATCGTTTGGGATCCTACTAATTTATCCACCTCCCTAAATTAAATTGCATTTGCTCCTGTGTGTGCGAGTATATTTTTTCTTTCTTTCTATGACCTGAGTTCAGCATTTAATTTATAGTTGACTTATGCTTTTAGCATACTCTACCTACAAGACCTGTGCTGCTAACTGGTTTGACGTTTTCAAAAGAGTTATTGATTTTGTTATAACAGTTACAGTACATTTAAACCAAGACCTGAGTGATACCCGCTTGCTTATATGTGAATATGTAATATGGGTACTCAAAAGTAATGGCAGTTAGTAATGGGCAAACTTTAAAAGGTTCAGAAGTTTGGTTCAATTCTGATAAGTACACAAATCTTTGCAGGCTTATCTGAACTTTGAATCCCTGAGGTCTGCAAAAATTGGGTCTGGAAAGCTTATGAGAGCAGATTTTCTTCCTGGTTCCAGATGGACTAGAAATAGAGTGAAAACAGTTTTTCTTATAGTATTTTAGTACTTCCGCTTCCTTTTCTATAAAGAACCAGAAAATGCAGAGGAAAGCAAAATTAATGGTAGTAATGACAACAAATAAAACCTGAGCTAGTGAACAGGAGACACATGGGAAATTTGCAAGGGAGTTGAGACAAGAAGCGTGAAAGCCAATACACCTAACATTCTCTAAACTTAGGTCAATAACCATACCCCCCAAAACAAACAATATTCCTCTCCCCCCCCACAAAAAGCTGCAAGAGTAAAAAAATACAGTCAGAAGTCCATCAGCAGAGTGAGAACTATCTAGTTTATTGCACTGCATGCAGCATGTATGATTACCTGCCTTGTGGGCATGTGGCATGTGTTCAGTGTAAGGAGCTCATGGTCCTCTGAGGCTGAGTATGGGCTCTTGAGACCAGAGTGGCTGAACTGGAGAAACTAAGGGAGACAAAGCAGTCACAGATGATACTTTCTGGGACACTTCCAGTCTGAAAGCCTCTGTACCGTTGGCGAGGATGAAAGTTTCGGGGATGTAGATTAAATTGGAGCTGAGGGAAATAATCCTGTAGTTGGGACCCTTCTTCTAGATGATGTCATGGTATCCTCTTGCAGTGAGGATTCCTTTCTTGGGGATACCAGTTATTGGGAAGAGACAGATAATTGTAATACAGGATTAAATCATTAGAAATATAGATCGCCTGGCTTCTGACAATGGGGAGAACTGCATAGTGAACTGTTTGTCTGGTGTAAAGGTTGCAGATCTTCCAAGACATCTAGACAGAACTTATAGGCAGTGCTGGCGAAAAGCAGGTGGTCATGGTACATGTAGGTACCAATGACATAAGGAAAGTTAGGAAAGAGGTCCCGGAGGCCAAATTTAGGCTTCCAGATAAGGGATTAATTCACCTTCATAGTAGCAGTCTATTTTATCTGTTTCTCAAACTGGGGTTGCCACTTGTGTAGGGAAAGCCCCTGGCAGTCAGGGCTGATTTGTTTACCACCCTGTCCAGCTGATTGCGGCTCCCATTGGCCCCGTTTACCGCTGCAGGCCAATGGGGACTGCTGGAAGTGGCGGCCAGTAAGTCGTTCGGCCTGCACCTCTTCCAGCAGCTCCCATTGGCCTGGAGTAGCTAACCGCAGATTGGTCAGACCTGCGGATGGGGCAGGTAAACAAACCAGCCCGGCCCTCCAGGGGCCTTTCCTACACAAGCAGCAACCCCAGTTTGAGAAACACTGATCTATGTTATGTGAAAAGGAAAGTTTGAGCCTCTTGATTTCGTGGTATTCAAATAACATAGGACAAATTAGCTTGGAACTACCTTCATTCTTTACTGCAGAAACGTATATATCCCTACTCATATTCCTGCATAAGCCAATAAGAAAAGGGTCAAGATTCTAGATATGCAGAATGTATGAGGATCACAGTTTTACAATCCCATTACAAGATTTAAAATCTTTCTAGTTAAGAGTGATCCATTGACCTATTTCTCTTCTCAATTAATGAAGTCATCTCAAAAGAAGGATGCCATTTCCTTTTTTTTTTTAATTAGTTATTGTGAACAAAATCTTGAAGAATGTACTTACAAATAGGTAGAAGGTAAAGGAACTAAATTAAATATTTGCTTTGAGTTCTCTTTTCCTATTTTCTGGGAATAGATGCTTTAGGGAGATCACTAGATACTAAAATCAATGCTGATTTACCTAAAATATATTGTATATGTTTTCTCAGGTTTAATAATTAGAGTATGTTGCTGATTAATTGTGTTTTTAACTTCTTTGCTATGTAATAAGAGGTTTCATAATAATAATTTTATGCTTGGCTAGTGAACAGTAATTGTGCTTCTGACCTTTTCTCTTAATCCAAAGGTCTTCCGCATTCATAGATTCAAAGGCCAAAAGGGTCTACTGCGATCATCTAGTCCGAACTCCCATATAACATGTACTGTAGAACTCCCCAGAAAATCATCCAATCTTGATTTAGAAGCTGTCAGTGATAGATACGCCTCTACAACCCTTGGCAAATTATTCCAATGGTTAATTCTTTCACAGTTAAAAAAAATATGCCTTATTATCAGTCTGAATTTGTCTAGTTTCAGCTTCCAGCCATTGGATCATATCATATCGTTCTCTGCTAGATTGAAGAGCCCATTGTTAAATATTTGTTTCCTATGTAGATACTTATAGTCTGTAATAAAGTCATCCTTTAATCTTTTCTTTGTTAAAATAAATATATAAAGCTCATGAGTTTATCAACGTAAGGCATGTTTTCTAATCCTTTAGTAAACCTCATGGCTCTTCTCTGACCCCTCTCCAATTTATCAACTTCCTTCTTGAATTGTGGGCACCACAATTGGACCTTGTATTCCAGAAGCAGACACACCAATGCCAAGCAGAAAAGAAAAATAACCTTTTTATTTCTATTCTAGATTCCCGTTTATGCATTCCAGGATCTCATTAGCTCTTTTGGCCATTGTGTCACAGTGAGAGTTCATGTTCAGCTGCTTATCCACCACAACCCCAGATCTTTTCAGAATCCCTGCTTCCCAGGGAAAAAGAAAAAAATCTTCTTATTGTTCTTAATCTCCTGGTCATAGATTTCTCCTTGCGTTCCTTTGCTTCCCTTATCATTTTCCAAACTTCGGATTTATATTCATTACTATATTTGAAGGATACATGGAGGAGAATGCTGGCTTTGTAAATGTTTAGCCACATCATGCATATGGTGTAAACCCCTCTGTATGAACATTGTGTTTGAGAAAGAAACTGGTTGGGGTGCAGACAGAGCCAAGAAGCATTGCTGTACTCAGCATCATTCCGTGGGAAAGGGAATGAAGATGACATTAAATTGTTGTAGATGTTAATGCATGGGATTCACCATGGGATAGGAATGCACATTCATGGTAGAGAACCCAATAGCAGCATAGTAAGGAAGCGAGATGTGCTATTAGTGAGGAGAGTGGACAGTCTCCTGCTCCATAGGTCTCATCTGCAGGCTTTGGGTCTGCTTGTTCCTGGATTCCAAGCCTATTTGGAGTTAACAGGCCCAATCCAAGACTGATACTCCAGGGATGGCACTTGTTACCACATCACAGTGTCAGAGAGCCAGCTGCAGTAGGGCCAGTCTCATAAAAACACATTGGAAACAGCTGATCCTAGCAGGGGTTTACTGATTGATTTCACTTACGGATTGATTGAGGGCATGCTACTACTTAACTCAGAAACAGACAGAGCTCACGGACTGCTCAACACATTCCATGCTTGCATGGTTCCATGCTTCCATGTTTGGTCCTGCTTTCTGCACCTGCCTTGGGCTCTTGCCCCACTTGCTCTCATGCCTGCTTCAGCCTCTGCCTTTTTATATCTTAACATTCCTGGCTGTGATCCTGGCTTTGCTTCCTGACCATATGTCCATCTCACCCATTGGCTATGGCATTCAGCCTCTGCTTCCTGGCTCTGACCTGCTCTCGACTACACTTCCAGGTGTCTTCTGGTGGTGATCCTTGACTCTGCTCTAACCTTTAGGCCTGATTATCCCCAAGGCTCCGACCATTAGATCCAACTGCTCACATCCTGGTCATGTCCCTGATACACAGTAAAGTTTCCTCCCTCACAGAAGAGAATATTCAGGGCCAGATCTGCAATCACATCTCACTCCACATAGTGGGGCAAAATCTTGTAACTAGGCCAGCTGAAAGCCACTTTTAAAATAATATAACCCAATATTTCAATTTTCTGCTCATGGGTAGTTCTGGTGTAGAAAGTGGTAGCTGCATATTCAACAAGTCTGTTCCCTGTGTGCATTCAGAATCATAAATGTTCACGTTAGTGACAAAAGGTGTTACTGCTTTTTACTCCTTTTAGCCCTGGTGAGCCAACTCAGCTGAGAGAGTCAGTGCTTTTACTATGCGTCATCAGCTAGCTTCCATTCAGTGTCACCTGTGTAAACCCACTTTCTGCCATTGGCTTATAGAGGTGTTACTGAGAGCTTAATTTGAAAACAAGAGGGGTTGCACAGCTTTCACTAAGAGCAAAATTTGCCAGGTAGAACTGGTGATAATGAAAGAACTCACTTTGATGATCAGAGATGAATCTGGGCGACTGGAAGTAAGAAAAACATCATTTTATATTTTATATAGGTATCACTGAGAGACTAAACACTTAGCCCCATGCATCCATTTCCACTGTCACTTTTCTCTTGTCACTGTAAGTATGGCCGACGTTCTTTGTTCCTAGATGTACACATTTACATTTAGTTATATTAAAACATATACTGTTTGCTTGTGCCCATTTTACCAAGTGATCCTGACAATTCTGAAACAGTGACCTGTCCTCTTCATTAGTTACAGCTCTCCCAATTTTTGTATTATCTGTAAATTTCCAGTGATGATTTTGTTTTCTTCCTGATCGTTGATAAAAATGTTAAATAGGACTAGGGCCAAAACTGTTTCCTGCAGGACCTCTCTTAAAACACATCTGCTTGGTGACAATTCTCCATTCAGGATTACATTTTGAGTCCTATTAGTTAGCTAGTTTTGGATCCATTTAATGTGTGACATGGTAATTTTATATAGTTCTAGTCAGGGGTAGCTCTAGGTATTTTGCCGCCCCAAACACGGCAGGGAGGCTGCCTTCCGCGGCTTTCCTGCGGAAGGTCCCTGGTACCGTGGATTTGGAGGCATGCCTGCAGGAGGTCCACCGAAGCCGCAGGACCAGCCGATCCTCCGCAGGCATGCCGCCAAAGGCAACTTGCCTGCCGCCCTCACGGCGACCAGGCCCAGGCATGCGCTTGGTGTGCTTGTGCCTGGAGCCACTCCTGGTTATAATATTTTAATCAAAATGTCTTGTGGTACCAAGTAAAGTGCCTTAGAGAAGTCTGTTATGTCAACACCATTATCTAAATAGAGAAGTCTCTGCCAAGGAAGGTGATGATAGTTCTTTCATATATGAGTATCTATCACTTCCATTCCAGATGTTTTGTATGTCTAATTTGTCAAGAACATAATTTGTTAGTTTGTACCAGTATGCTTATATGTGTGCAATTGCAAATTCTTCACCTCTGTAACTAACCATCCCTTCTGGAGTAGTTAGGGATGTGCAGGAGCTGAACTCAACTCAAAATCTCTGGTTTAAAATCCATATGTAGTATTTGCAAGATTGATAAACGCACCTAGACCCTATCCTATTGTAGAGCTCCTAGAATATTCACTATTTCTTACTCATAGTGACTCAAACACAGCTTGCAGTTCTAGATACATTACCTCACGGCTCAGTTTTAACTACATGAACAAAAGTGTGATGTAGATTCAGGGATCTTGAAGAACAACAACATATTAACATAATAATAAGAATTAATAATGATATGGAGAATCTTTATAAGAGGATCACAAGAAGTTTAGAAACACTTTTTTACTGAATTTGCTTTTGTAAAGCAAGTGGATACAGTATTATGCTCCACTCAGAGGTGAAAGTAAGCTGTGTGAAAGTAGAATGAATTATATTGTAAGAATAGAAAGAATTAAAGAAATGTTGTCTGCACCTTTAAGAAAAGTTTCAGGAATGTTGCTATCCAGGTGCCAGGAACACAGACATTAGTATAGAACAATTGCACCGTTTAAGGGCAATTGGGAAAGTATTAGCCTTAGATCGATACCAATCAGTAAGGAAGTAGAATATGCATGCTGTGTCACTGGTTGTTTTTCCTGTCTTTTCACTTCTTTGTTCTTTTGTCTAACTCCTGCTCTTTTAGCTGTATAAATAAGACTGTTGAGGCCTTGCATGGCACTCACATATTCTGAATGTTATTGGCGGAGCGCTGCGCTAATAAACAGAGTGGTCTGACAAATTGTGAGTCCTGAATCTAACTTTGACA